>NW_010100570.1:337-2934 GCF_000699245.1 Pterocles gutturalis | reverse complement strand
CCTGCTCCCCCTCGGCTCGGGCAGCGCCATATGGAGCTTAATGAGGTTTTGCTGAGCTATTTATCTGGAGCTGGTGGCAGGGGATGGGACCCAATAACACAGATCCCGGCGTGGGACATGCCAGCTCTTGCAGGAACACCCGTGGGCTGGCCCCTTCCCAGCCACCCCCTGCAAGGGGACAATTTTTAAAAAAATTTTTTTTTTACCCCCAGCAATTCGGGGAAGGGCTGAGCAGGGCAGAGGGACAGGGAGAGACCCACAGACCCTGTAAATCCCGCTGGTTCACTGCCTTCCAGTGGGCTTTTTTACCTGAGCCGGGGGAGCATCACTTCTCGGTGACAGTTGCTCAGCGGTGGCTTCAGATCAGAGACGATGACGTTCTTGCAGCTGGGAGAGGTGCAGGGAACCAGATGTGGCTTTGGTGGCAAACCCGAGCCTGGGGTGCAGGGGCTTGGTCGGGATCTTGTTTGGGCTGAAACCCCCAGGTTCAAGGACTTGGTCATTCTGCCGATTCCCAGTTCAGGGTGTTTGCAAACCCCAGTGTCCAAGCCGCTGCCGGTTGCTCTGATCGCTTGGAGCACGGGGACTTGGCGGAGCGCCGTGCTCCCCGCAGCCGTGCCGGCGCGTCGGCAGCTCCGTCCCACGGTGCTGGGTCACAAACGTGGGGAAGCCGCGGGCTAAGCCACCGCTATCCCGGTGGCTTCCAGCCTGGCTGGTTTGCAAAGCCAACACGATATTTCCCGTGGTAGGGTCTGAACTGACCCCCAGCGCAGGGATTTAACCCCCGCGTCCCCCGAGCTCTCCTCTGGACGCTGCAGTTTGGAGTTTTGCTTTTGCTGAGCCCGGCGTCGTTACAGGAACCAGCCTTTGGGCAAAGATCTGGGGAACCCAGCAGGACCTGAAGCTCTTTGTGGCTTTTCCTCCTGCGCTGGGTGGGTGGGGGCTGGTCTGAGCTGAACCCGATTCACGTGCCGGTGACCCCCCCGAGACTCCCCAAAGGTCAGAGTGCCGTTTCGTTCCCTGGAGAGATTTAGCTGGTGTTTTCCTGATGGCGTTTATAATCTCTTTAATATGTTTTTCCTGTGCAGATGTTGCTGGAAAAAACCCCAACCTCGTGCTGCTCGTGGCCCTGCCCTGGCACGGAGTCCAGGGGATGGAAACTCAAGCTCAGTCTATATATTTTTCCCATTTCTCTGCTTCTCCATTTCCCTCGGAGAAACTGTTTTGACCCTTTTCCTCCTCTCTGAAGAGGAACATTCGGGTCCTTCCAGCCCAGCTGCACTGGAAACCCCACATCTTTGGGGACCAGCTTGGACAGAATCGTCCCCGTCCTCAGATGTTTGTTTGTCCAGCTATCTGCACATCGGGGCAGTGTTTGGGACTCTCGGGCGGCTTAGAAATCATTCCCAGTGCCACCCACAGCATGAGCGGTGCTGTGTCTCTCGGGAATCCATCCTCCGTGGGTTAATCCCGCTTTTCTCCGCAGATGTTCCAGCGGTTTCGACCGGTACCGTGAGGAGTTTTTTTTTTTAAAAAACCCTTCCCCTTCTATTTTACAAGGCAGTGCAGCTACTAAATTAGTTTAGTTACCTCTATGCAAAAAAAAAAAAAAAAACCAACCCAAAAACAAACCCCCCCCCAAAAAAACCCCAAAAAAACCCAAAACCCCCACCAATGCCCATATCCCAGCTCAAAAAATTCCCTCTGGGCTCCGCTTGGCCCGTGCTGTTCTGGAGCAGGCTGAGCATCCCGCTGGATCTCCCGTTCCCATGTCACTGGTCCGCGTCACCGCTGGTGCCTCCTCCCTGCTGCTGGGATGGTTAAAGCTGCTCCATCCCCGGGGGTCCCCGCTGGTGCCTTGTTCCTGCGCCGGTGGGTGCTGGGCGGTCAGAGGAGGTGCAGAGCCCCCCAGTCGGTGCAGTTTGACTTCACTGGGAGGGTTTTTTTCTTCACCTTCTGAAGCGTGACTCTTACTCACGCTCGAGCATGAAGAAATTAGCCCTTGTGATTTTTTTTTTTTTTTGTCCTTGTTAGACAATTATCTCCACATTGGATGAACTAGTTTCCTTCTCTCGGAAAGATCAGCTCTAACAGAACATCTGTTTCTGCTTTGGTGGTTTTTTGTTTGGGATTTTTCTTTTTTTCTTTCCCCACTGAAAACTCAGCTTTGTTCCCCGTTAACCCAGAGGGCTGAGGGAGGGACAAGGGGGTCACAGGACCTGTGTGACATCACTGAGTGATACAAGAAGGTCAGACCATAGGACCTGGCCCCGATCGTTGCCATTTGTCCTTCTTAAGTGGTTCCCCAACTTTTCCTCCTCTTCTCCAGCCCCCAGGTCCCCCCCACATGCTTCTCCCGGCACTTCTGCCCCGTGTCCCTGTTTCCCCTCCGGCGTTTGACCCCCCAAGCCTGGGCAGCCCCATCCGTACCGCGGTTCCCCCCTTTCTGGAGGACAGCTGGGAAATGTCCCTTTTCTCCATTTTTCTTTCCAGTCCGACGAGAAGACCTGCGAGGATCTCGCGGAGGGCGGCCGCTATCCTGCGCCTCCCGCCAGCTCGCTCGCGGCGCTGGAGGGAGACGGCCCGCGCGGCCCGGT
>NW_010100570.1:0-302 GCF_000699245.1 Pterocles gutturalis | reverse complement strand
CAGCCTCACCACGGAAGGTAGGGACAGGGGGGTGCAGGGACACCCCATCCTCAACGCTCATCCCCGAGGAGCCTCGTGAAGCCAACTCAAAAACCCACCAACACACCCGGCTCTGGAGCACGAGGCAGGGTGGGAGCAGGAGGCAGGGGAGGGAGCCGGGAGGGGTGGGATTTGGGGTGATGGGGCAAAGGGAGAGGTGAAACCCTCCGGGGAGAGGAGTTTTCCAGTTGTGCCGCAGCCTTTTGATGCATTTTGCTGAGAGAGTTGGGGGTCTGCAGCCTGGAGAAGAGAAGGCTCCGGGG
>NW_010100569.1:511-4896 GCF_000699245.1 Pterocles gutturalis | reverse complement strand
AGAGACAGGGCCGAGTGAGCAGCGAAGGAGCCCCGGGGCTCCGCGGCCACCGCCCCCGGCCGGCCCGCATTCCTTACCCACCTTTGTGCATCTGATTTTCCTGCTTTCGGCACTTTGCTCTCCTGTTCTGGAACCAGACCTGTGAAAAGAAAAAGCAAACAAAAACAAAAAAACCCACAAGAACAAAAATGGAGGTAGACTAGGCAGCTGCTAAGAGAAGATTATTTTGGGGGTTAGAGATGGAGAGGAGAGGCGAGGGACTCCGCACAACTTTGCTGAGATCTCTCCTATGGAGCAGCCGAGGGGGAGAGCTCAGCCCCAGGCGGAGTGAGCTCTTTTTGTGCTGTGGAGGGGGGGTCTTTTGGCGGGATCCTGATCTTTAGTGGGGTTTCTCAGCGGGCTCTGACCGTTGGGAAATTAAGAAGCTCCCTCTCAGCCGGGGAGACCGAGAGCTGGACGCTTCACACCGGGTCTCCGAGACCCCCCATGTCACCCGGGCTGGCAGCGGCGGTTCTTGTGCCACATGTGTGGACCGAGGGGACGCTCCCACTATCACTTAAAATAAGCCCACACGCAGGTCGAGTGGGACCCTCGCTCGCTTTCCAGTCACATCTCGGACATCCCGGGAACAGTCAGCATGGGCCAGGTCAGACCCTGGGGTCTGACCCCTAAACGGCAGGGGCGTCTGCCTCTCCCGAGCTGGGTTTGGAAGCGATTAAGACCTCAGAGAAGATGTGAGATACTGAACTTGCACAAACGTCCTGAAGCATTCCCCGGTACCCAAAAGTTAAAAGAAAACACAACCCACTTCTGTAGGCTTCTGGGCAGAAAAGCTCAACATCTTTGCAGTCTGGGGTGTACATAAATGCTCTTGCCCCTGCCCGAGAAATGCCTGTAATCCAATAATCCTACCCTAATTACAGCCGTTTTGACTCAAACAAGCGCACAACTTGCAGTTGCCCCTGTGCCTCCCCTGCCTCTTTTCCAGGGGCGTTTCAGACCTTCATTACTGTCTCCCTTCCGAAGTGCTTGGTTTAGCAGCTCTCCCCAAAGGATCGTCAGAGGCACGGACGAAAATGTTTTGCAGACCCTTATCCTTACACCAAAACCTACCGAATACGTACAAACATTGACTTTCACTGCTGATAAAATCTGGTAGCTAAGCAAACACCTACAACCTTTGATGTTCTCACACTTGCCAAGAGATCATACGGTTAATTAATACTAACTGCACTTCCTACATCAAATTTTCCCTTCTAGCTTTCTTCAATTGCCTTAATGATGGTCATTTACAACGGAGTAATTAGTGCAAAGAAAGGCTTCCAAAGGCATTAATTACCTCGGGTACCTCAGTGATTTTCTTAAGTAGGAATTGGCCTTCTCTCCTTTGGAGTACCATTTTTCCTGCCTACGGTGGCCAGGGGGAAGCGCACAGAGGGCGGGCTGTTGCGGGGCGCTGCCGTTGCGGACCGACCGACGGACTCGACCGCTTGTGTTCCCCGCCGGATTGTCGCTAGCGCAGCCCTCCCTGCGCTCACCGGGCACCGCTGCCGCCTCGCTGCCCTGAGATGCACAGCACGGCACAAGCCTGTTTTTTCACTACGAGTAATATACGAATATTAACAACATGGAACGCTTCTCCTTTTAACCGGGCCGTTAGGGATTTATATTTTTTTAAAATATGAGCATGCAAAATATCATTGTGCTGTAGTCACAATAATACTTTTTTTTTTTACGGTTGTAAATCGTTGCAGGAAATCTTGTGTGTGTTCCTCACGCCCGACCCACCCCCCCACCCCAGGAGTATAAATTGTCAGGAGGAATTTAAGCGGCGTTTAAACAACTTCTCTTGCAAATCAGAACATCTTTCAAACAGAAATTATATTTATATCTGGAAAACGAAGTGCCCTTTCCCTTTAGCTATGAAAAAATAAGGTTATGAGGAATAAAAGTGATGAATTAGCCACTGCGTCAAGCGATAATAAATCAGGCTTGGTGTGATTCACGATCAATTCCAATTAGTCATGAATATGCTAAGTAAAGCACAGTACACTGTTTTAGACAGTTATTTCTTCATTAAGGATCACTCAGTGATTTCTTTCACAAATGCTCTAATCTGATTTCCTTTTGATTTCCATTAGAGACAGTGAATAATGACATTTAATTTAGCCCTGCACCATAAACCCAAAGATATTTGTTGTAATTGAATTACTGCCTGCTCCTCACTATGGTCTCATAACTTTCAATTATAACCCTGACAGCTGGGTGATATGAGTTTCCAGTACAACACTAAAAATAAAAGGTTAATAAGGACTAGCTACCATAGGAGCTTCAATTTATTTACAGCAAATTTCCACTCTAAATTGAAACTATATCCTTTAACAGCAAGGGACAAGCGGCTCACATAGGAATTAAAGAACATTTCTAAAAGTATTAAAATAAAACCTTTCCCTTTCCCTCCTTTCTCCTTTTTTTTTTACACTTCAATTTCTTGTTGGATATCAAGCTCTCTGCTTATTTCCTAATTGATTATCAATTTCTCCTCTATTGCTTCTTGATATTTCTTTTATTTCTAGCTTCTTTTGTAAGATTATTACGATTATTATTTTTTAAATCTCTCTCATAACCTCCTCCTGAATCAGTATCACTTTTTTCTTTTTTTTTCTTTTTTTTCTTTTTTTTTTTTTTTTGATGTGCTGTTTTAAGATCTGTAAGCAGTTGAAGCACCAATTTTCCTGTAACTATGAACATCCTGTTAAGGTGCTGCTCAGTAATAAAGTACTTGAAAGAAAGAGTGCAGAATTCAATTACAAGTAATTTATTTTTATAGAAACAGTACATCAAGGCCTTGGAAAGATATTACAGAGCCCAAGTAAGAAGATCTGGGAAGATGACACAAGAGTTGATGTCCCCTTCAGCAAAAGTTTAATCTTTTCATTAATTTATATGGTGTGGTTAGATCAATCTTCCAGGAGAAAGTAGGCCAGCAGCAGTCTGAACCCCTGCAATATCCCCTGCAAGCCACCCTTCCTAAGGCATGTACCCTGCACCGTTCCTCGCCCAGCTCGGTTTATACTGAGAGAGGCAGGAGCCGAGGGGAGAAAAGAGCCTTTAAAAAAACAAAACAAAACAACCTAGCTCCTCCATTTATTTCGGGAAATGCCTCCAGGAGGCAGTTGTTTAAAGCGAGATAGTCGCTTATTCAGGCAAAGGGTCCCGGAACCTGCCTGTTTGCTTTCCCCAGGGGGTCAAGTTTGAGGATGGGGACAAGGCGACCCCTTCTCCCCACTGCAGCTCGGGGCTGTATTTCTTGTCTTCTCGCTGTGGAGGAAGGCACGGAGATGTCCACCTATGCCCACATAGCCACACACACACCTACATGTTCCCACTTGTGCACATGCATAGATGGACGTATGTATGCATGCGCAGCTCTGATCTCCAGGGTGTGAAGGTGTTTTGCTGAGTGGAGGGGTTGGCCTGGTAACTTTTTCTTCTTGGCTTTTGGTTTGGTTTGGTTCTGTTAGGCCAAACACAGAGTTATAATCTAAGAAGCGATTTCCTTCAGGCTTATCCTGCTCTAGGCCTTCTCAGAGAACCACAGGTTGCTCTTATTAATTATTTCTAGGTTTGTGGGGTTTTTTACATGACATCTGTTTCAGAGATGCATTCCCTAGTTGGCTTAAGGGGAGGGGGAGTGTATTTTTCCCTGCATTAAACTGAAAATCAGATTTTAAAGTAACCGATGAGGAGCCACCCAAACAGACAGCTCTGACAGTCTCAGAACTACTGCAACCTGGACCTATTTTCAAGGTTTCAAAGGATAATTGGTATTTAGCTGTATCTGAAACAGGATGGGAGGGACAGGGGGAGACTCCACCAGATGGGGTGCCATGCATTCATACGGTTGCTGCACGAATCAGAGGGGGCACCTTTCCCCTTGCTCTGGCTAATCCCGTCCCTGAGCACCCAAACTGTCTAGCCTTATTCGCTGTGATTGTTTTCTGGGCTTTTTTTTTTTTCATAACGGTCCCATAAAAGGAGGGGAAGAAAGTGAGGATTAAGGGAGAGTTAATGGCACGCTTGCAAGGAAAAAAAAAAATATAATAATTTTAAAAAGTAACAAGTTGCTTAGTTATTAGAGACTTGTCACCACTATCACCACCACCCCCACCCTCCCTCCAAAAAAAAAAAAAAAAAAAAAAAAAAATTAAACTGCTTTCCTAAGAAATGCGAGGCACGGGCAGATACTCCCAGAGCAGAACTACTGTTTGGCAGGACAGGTACAGCGGAGTTGTGAACAGCTTCCCTATCACAAGTGTCGTCTCTGCCTTCACCTCCCCGTTTTGGATGAAACGGGGCACTGTGCTAGGATCCGCTGGCAGATA
>NW_010100569.1:0-489 GCF_000699245.1 Pterocles gutturalis | reverse complement strand
AGAGCCTTTCTCTTACCTGAACCCTAGCTTCAGATAGTCCCAGCCTCTGGCTTAGTTCCTCCCTCATGAAGGCATCCGGATAGTGAGTCTCATCAAAAAGTCTTTCCAGCTCATTCAGCTGCTCTAGTGTGAAATTGGTTCTGCTTCTCCTTTGTTTGAGCTTGGTCTGTCCATCTTCATCTTCTGACTTCACATCTTCCCTCTTCTCTTTGCACTCGTAGATCCCTGCCGGGAGGGGGAAGGGGAAAACGACACTGAGCCTCTCCTCGCACCTCTCCGAAGTTTCTCTCCGCAGCACACGGGGGTCTCTCCTCCCTCCCCTCTCTTCGTCCCCAGTCTCAGCAAAACCTGCGGGGGCAACCAGCGGCAGGGAGGAAGGGAGTCCCCGGGCCGTCCCGAGGGGCGAGAGGGACTGGGGGCCGGGCCGGGGGCACCGAATCGGGCTGAGCCCCGGGGCCCAGCACCGGGCAGGGGGTACCTCTCCCCAGC
>NW_010100568.1:36156-42035 GCF_000699245.1 Pterocles gutturalis | reverse complement strand
TCGCTGCGGGATCGGAGACACCGTGGGGACAGCTCCCGGCCCCACTGCTGCTCCCGGGTCAGGGCCCGGGCGTGGGTTTCCGTGGCTTTTAGCCTCTGTGCCTTTAGGGGCTCGTCCGTCCCTGCACACTTGCTGCTTCCCAGAGCACAGCCATGCCCCTGCGCTCCCGCGGCTCTTTATTCAGTGTCCTGAGCAGGGGGTGTCCAGCCAAAGGCACCACAGGAAAATGACGCTAAAGACCAAGCTGTGCAGAGGGAACGGGAGAGAAGAATGAGCGATGTCAGATAATAGTAGAACAAAACCAAACCGCAAGGAAAAAAGTGCTTAGAGTGTTGGGGTGTCTGCATGCAAATACATCTGGAATCTAAGAGGCTTCCAGCTGGGTAATTTAGCATTCAGATGATTTATTTCTGACTTGTGTCTTCTCAAGTGTTTTGTGTTCTGTCCTATGAAGCATGTAACGGCACTGTCTTCTCAGATCACTGAGCTGCTTTCGTCTCTGCAATCTAGCGAGTATGCCGCTCGTACAAAAGAAGGCAAGCACTCGTGCGTGCGTATGCCTCTATGTGTATTTGTACTGTTGGAGATGTTCAAAAACACACTTCCAAGAAGCTGGTAACGTACTGCATCCCCTGCTAAAAAGAAGGAAACATACACAGTTTAGAGGGATTGTGAAGAGCGTGTAGCTTGGGTTTGGTACGTAGTCCTGTGGAACTGGTTATGTTGTTTCTAGACCACTCATCCTTAGAGTGTTGACTGTTCTTAACGCAGGAAATCCTGAATTTTTGCCACTTGTGTTCAGTCATCACGTTATTAAAATTCTTCATAGTGGACTAGCAAGAAATAAATACTGTAATTCAGAGGAGGTCCATGAAGATGGTCAGAGGGCTGTAGCACCTCCCCTATGAAGAAGACAGGTTGAGAGTTGGGGTTGTTCAGCCTGGAGAAGAAAAGGCTCCAGTGGGACCTTATAGCAGCCTTCCACTAGTTAAAGGGGTCCTAGAGGAGAGATGGGGAGGCACCCTTTGTCAGCGATTGTAGTGATAGGACAAGGGGTAATGGTTTTAATCTGAAAGAGAGTAGATTTAGATTAGACATTAGGAAGAAATTTTTTACTGTGAGGGTGGTGAGGCACTGGAGCAGGTTGCCCAGGGAAGCTGTGGGTGCCCCATCCCTGGAGGTGTTCAAGGCCAGGCTGGATGAGGCTTTGAGCAACCTGGGCTAGTGGAGGGTGTCCCTGCCCATGGCAGGGGGGTTGGAACTAGGTGATCTTTATGATATCTTCTGACCCAAACCATTCTATGATTCTAATTAATCTCCTGTAACTTGATGCTAGATATCTCAAGATTTCAATTTTTGTAGCTTAATTTTACAACCATATTCTCAAAGCAAATATGAATGTTTTATAATTATGGTATTTTATATTCCTAATGCATGGATCTGTCAGGCAAAGTTGAATGTAATTAAAATAGAGAGCATCTTAATGTAATTAAAAATGAGAGTGATCCTCTCATTAATTAGTCTAATAGTCTTAATTTTTTAAGGAATACTTTTATATTCTTTCTGAGCACTAATTTTTAATGGAGAGTAAGGACTAGTCATTGGCATATTGCTTTCCTTAAGGTAGGAGGAAATTACATTACAGATCTGTGAGTCAAATCTGTCACTTAACAAATACACAGTTCTACCGTTCTAAGTTTGCAAAATACCATGCAAATTTACATGAGTGAATTCACTACTTGTAGCTTATGTGTTTCTTAACCAAGCAGAATCGCATTTGGAGTTAAACAAGGGTTTTTCACATGGGGAACAATGGGTATGCACAAGACCTGATCACTAGTTTACGCAGTAGTTGTGGGTACTGTCGGCTCGTGACACTGAATTATTATCTGCAAATGCATTGTCATCTATGGACTATTGATTTGACTCTTTTGTTTCTTTTTAACAACTGAAAACTAATACTAATATATGAACCAGGAATTTTACAGTTACTTGAAGTGTACTTCAGATTCAGAAAAGAAATGGGCTAGTAATTAGGATGACCTTGTCTTTATTTTGACAACAAAAAACTCACTATATCACTATATTCCAAAAAATTAAACAAATTCAGACTCTTGAAGTTGTAAGATAAACCTGCCAGACATCCTTGACTCACTGTTGATCTCTGCTGTGATGAGAGTATCAGGCATTCAGAACTAAACCGCTCTCTACAGATGCCACTGTTACCAACACTGGGAGAAGAATTTTAAATCAATGTTATTATGCGAGAATAATGCAGCTTTCTCAGAAAACATCGAAAATCTCTATTGCCCATGATTACAAAGTGATCATATTGTGCATGGCCACAAGAGCAATGCTAGCAAAAGTCGGTGCGTCAAAGCTGCTGTTGTTCAAATGAGCTATAATTCTTTACAGTCATCTTGTTCCCATGGCTTTTAATACTTTATTTAAAAGTAGCACAGATATTGTAAGTGGTCTGTGAGTTCTTGAAACTTAATACACAGTGTATCATAAAGACAGAAGAAAATATGCATAAAAAAATTTGTAGCCACTGCTGCATAAAAATTCATAATTCAAATTTGTTCTTTGAGGCCTGAGCCTTTTTTCATGTAATGAAGGCTACATAAAGGGGATATATCATCTCCACTATTATTGGTCCTTCTGCAGTGCTCTCTGACTTCCATTTATTCATGTTGTCTTCTATTGTATATGAATGTACCTAGGTTTAACACTGAGTTGCTCTTCTTTAACATAGTGATTTCTCAGAGCAATCTTATATTTTGTCCAGGGTTTTTCAGGTTAATTAAGCAGTGTGGTATTCCTTCTGTGCTGGTGAATATCAAGGTACCTAGAACAGAAGATATGTTTATTAGACTCCATTTATAATTATCTGTAATTTCTTAAATTTATTTAGAAGTTCAACAGCATGATTTGCTTCACAGGTATGGATAAAGAGTACAGAAGCATCACAGACGTTCTCATAATTTAACAGGATTCTGGAGTGGTAGTGGGCAAGTTTTCTTTCAGTTGTTGAGCCTAAGTTTAAGCAGTTCCAAATTTCCTAGTAAACCCCACTGCTACAGGGTTTTTTTATACTGACAGAGTTAATTATCTCATCATGAATGACTTCTCATACATAACAGTTGAACAAGGAATGCATTATTCTTTTTTTTTTTTCTTTGAGAAAACTGTGACCTTTTGCTTTTTAAAATAAATACAGCAGAATCTAATGGAAAATTTATATTGTTGTATCCAACAAGGAGCCTGGACTTGGAAAAGATCAAAATTAGTTTAAAATATTTACCAGTATTGATTTGGGGAATTATTTTTAAGGGTCTTCTTAATCCATACTGTTTCTGTACCTCTGTCTTGTGTCTGGTCTGATCCATGCATGCATGACTGCGCTACGTGTTGTGTTTCCTGAAATTGCATTGACATATTTGCCAGCTCTGTTTCAAAGGGGAACAAAAAAAGAAAGTAAACCAGATGGAAACATCTTTCCATTCTAAACACAAAACAAACAAGTAACATTTCTTTTGTGAAAATCAACATATGCAACTGTTTAAAGACATTAATGGATAGACTAAAACTTTGTAAGACAATGGCAATGTGTGTTTGAAGCAGTCACATTGTTGCCAGGTTTTAGTCTTGTTGGCAGATATTCACTGGTTTGAGAACTCTTCACTTACCTAAGTGTGGATACACCAGTGTCTTGCCAGAGAGAGATGATCTCTTGGATAACATTTTGGGTGAACAGTAATGAAATACAGAACTATCAAAAGCAGTTAAGCCCAAGGAGAAGGCTAGAACTGAATCTTATGCTTCACAATTTGTTAGTTTATTTTTAAAAATTATTTATAAAGTAAGAGCTATGTGTGTGGTCAGGAATGGGACCTGCTCAGGAATACAAACCAGAAAGAAACTATGTTGGTCTGAGGTATATATATGGTGTCCTATTTCTTGTTTCTTTATATTTTTTAAGTGATTTTGAAAGACTGCATGTTAAAATAATTATTTTATATACATAAATTCAGTGTGGTATTGAAGTTAACTGAGCTGAAATGTTGAATCTTCATGGCCAATAGGCTGCACTTTATGCCCATTTAGGCTAATACTGGTTGTAGAGTCAGATTTGGAACCTGGTGGGCGGACCTTACCTGTTATCTTATGTTTTCTTTGATCCTTCTCCCTATTTTTATATGCCCTGGTGGCACACATAAAAAGTGGTAGAACTGGTTCTCTATCTCAAGTATATTACTGCAGTGATTCCTGATATTTAAATTTTCTTTAATAAGTTTGTCAAAGAAGAGAAGCTGAAAAAAGCAGTTTGTTGAAAAAAGTATGAATATCTTATCTCTAAATACTGGATAATGCTGAAGAAAGAGAAATGTAAGGGATTGAGTCACATGGGGTTTGGAAAAAAAATACTGGAAAAGCAACATCATTACAGCCCTCCCTTATATCAGTGAAACTTCCTATTTTCAAGCCAAGAATGCTGAGATCTAGTCTTTCAGTATTACTTCTCTCAGAATATAAGCACTCTGTGTTTCCAATATGACACATTCCTCAAAAGCAAGGTGGTTGTATTGTAGTTTATGGGGTCTGAAGGTGATGCTTGCTTAGACCAGGTGATGCTCATCTAGAGTCACTTCAGAATACCAGCAAAATTTTCACAAGGAAGAAAAGGTTGCTCTTCCAGCCAGACACAGACAGAAAAATCCTTTTCTCCTTAAAGCAAGATTTGACAGATCAAATGGCAAGAAGAACAACAGGATTCTTGACAGATTCTGAAACTGGGACATAGTCAGAATCCGCTGTCACCTAGAGTTGCAAATGTCATCTCAACTCCATTTTCTGCTTGCTTCTTCCAAATCCCACAGCCTCTGTGAGCTCTGCTGAAAGTGGGACGGCTTTTTCAGTGCCAGGTGCTAGGCTGTTGTCAGTTATGCTGCTAGATGTTTGCCATTCTGGCCCATGTCACTGAGTGTAGCTCCATTAAAAAAAAAAAAAAAGAGAGGTTAGATTCTGATCACGGGGTTTGTTTCAGAAATGAGTACGTGAAAGGGGTTGGTAGCTGTGAGAAACTGGCAAGGGTCTGCTGTAGCTTAAGGGCTCACTGCTTACACAAACGGCTCACATGTGTGTCTAAATGTATATCTAGACAAAGAGAGAAAAAGAAACTCTCAGGATTTTATACAAGTTTTTATTTAAAAACTATTTTTGGGTTATATCCAGATTGTTATTGTGTATTTTTTATTTTTTTTTTTTTTATTAGGAGGTTTCTCAGAGGCCTATGAAGCATTTAAAGCAAACCAAAATGTTATTGAAAGCTCTGCTGACACAGGATGGGATAATGCCATAGGGATTTGTGTCCCCTATGCTCCAGGGAAGGAGGAGACTGTGCCTACCAGCAACAAAGCAGAAGCACCAGAGACGGGAAAGAATAATTTTCTAGCTAGGACTTTTTAAGTCCTCCTTAGTCACTAACTTGGAGAGTGACTTCAGGCAAATAATTTCAAAAGCTATTAAAAAAAGAAAAGGGAATATTCCAACATATCTAATCAGACACAGACATCAACATTTGCCCTGTTTGGAAAGGGACCTGTCAACAAACAGAAAACCAGAAGCTGGGAGACACTTACAAGAGTTCTACCTGAGGGCACTACAGAACAGAGCTGTCCCAGTAAGGAATGTCTCGTGCTTTGTAAACTGCTGCAGCTGGTGTGCTTGCGTCTGACTTAGGACAGTTGTCATAAAGTAATCAATAAATAGAGTTTTGAATAGTAAGTCTTTTGTTATGGACACCACAGTTTTTCACCTATTTATTCAGGGGAATTGTATTAGCTAAAAGACTTTAAAAAGTACTTCTTTTGAAAAAG
>NW_010100568.1:0-36125 GCF_000699245.1 Pterocles gutturalis | reverse complement strand
TCCTGCTGAGATTATTTCTTTGTACCTCATAAAGGATTTTTAAGAATTGTCCAGGTGTCTTTCAACACACATAATAAGTATGATTATCCTTTTGATGTGGTCGTTGTGCCCCTTCTCCCTTTTGAAGACTATTCAGGGAACCAATTACTTGTATTGGAGACAATTGTGTGAACTGAACAGAAGAGACCCTTTGACAGAGTGGTCTTCTTTAAAATGTTAGTACTTAGTTTGACTGGAGGGATATGATTTTTTTTGTCATATGGCTCACATGTTTCTGTTAGGTTATGTGGCAAAAAGCTTGTCTGCACACACAGAAGGGGGCACAAAGAGAGACCAGCCAGTGGGGATAGCTGGATTTTGGACTGGGAGAACACGCTGTCCAGGCACCTGCCAGGGCATCCCAGGAGAGCCTCAGCCTTGGGTCAGGGTGACACCCAGTGAGACGAGTCTCCGGAGCACTAGAGGATCGCTGCATAGGGGTATGAGACACATTATGGGGTGCAGGGGAAGAACATTTTGGGATTGCACGAGATTTACAATGGGATGTTTAGGGAAGGAAAGAAGGAGATGAATCTAGGTGATCTGGGGAGGAGCAATCACAGGAAAACAGAAGGATAAGGGGATCGAAGGGGCCAGTTGCAGGTAAAGAAGGTTGGTATGCTTGTCCGGCCATGCCCTGTGCCTGATGAGTGCAGTCTGACCTATCTTCTTATCAAAGTCCATTTTCTAACCCTTTTCCTGCATAAGAGCTCGATGTTATGCGTGGATGTGTCTGTGGTGGCAATGGGTATGTGAGAACTAGTGCAGAGCAAGCTGGACTAGCCGGCAAGGAGGTGCAATGGCTGGGGAGCCAGGTGTGCCTCTCGGGGTGAGAATCATAGAATCATAGAATCATAGAATGACCCGGGTTGGAAGGGACCTCAAGGATCATGTAGTTCCAACCCCCCTGCCTGGCAGGGCCACCAAACATACACATTTACTAGATCAGGTTGCCCAGGGCCGGGCCTTGACCCCCCCAAAGGCCGGGCCATCCACGACCTCCCTGGGCAGCCTGTTCCAGGGCCCAACCACTCTCCTAGTAAAGAACTTCCCCCTAACATCCAACCTAAATCTTCCCTCCTTCAACTTGTATCCATTTCCCCTAGTCCTGCTATTGTCGGCCCTTTCAAAGAGTTTACTCCCCTCCTGGGTGTAGATTCCCTTCAGGTATTGAAAGGCTGCAATGAGGTCACCCCGCAGCCTTCTCTTCCCCAGGCTGAACAAGCCTAACTCCCTCAGCCTGTCCTCATAGGGGAGGTGCTCCAGCCCCCTGATCGTCTTCGTGGCCCTCCTCTGGACCCTCTCCAAAATCTCTATGTCTTTCTTGTACTGAGGGCTCCACACCTGGACACAGTACTCCAGATGGGGCCTCACAAGAGCCGAGTAGAGAGGGACAATCACCTCACCAAGGAGGAGCTGAGTACTGGGGACCAGGGGAGTACCAGCCATCTGTGTGTGTGTGTGTTTGTACCTGTGAGTCTGCGTCAGCAGCTGCAGTGAGCCTGGTGCCTCGGGGGCTCAGATGTCCAGGTGCCAGCAACTGGGGAGGCTGAGATCTAGGGGCAGCTACTGGGCAGACTGAGTGTCTGAACCCAGCTGCTGGATGGACCCACATTGTACTTATGTATATGTACCCCTTTGGTCAGTTTGTCCCAGCTATCTTGGCTCTGTCTTCTCCCATCTTCTTGTGGAAAAGAAGGTGGGAGGGCAGGGGCAGTATGAGAAGCTAAGTCCTTGGCTTAATGTAAGCATTACTTGGCAAGAACTAAAACATCAGGGTGTTATCAACATCGTTCTCAGCACAAATCCCAAAACATAGCCTCACACTAGCTGCTATCAAGAAAATTAACTCTATCCCAACCAAAACCAGCACAGAACTTTAGGAAGCTTCAGTTATCTTGAAGGGAGGCAGAAGACAAAAGCCCACATAATCTTCTTAGAGTCATTCTAACTGCGCTGAAAAGACAGAAGATACCAGAGGGAAACACTGTTTGCATGGCTGTTATAAAAGGGAAGGTTTCAGTTTGTCGAACATTTATCCTAAGAGATGGTTGGATTTATAAATACTGCAGCTTACTTCTCCCAGAAAAAAAAAGTGATAATCTTCTCAACTGAAGATTAGCTGGAGCAACTACAAGGCTATTAACACAAAAATAAAAAAGGAGACTTAATAAGAATGCAAATATGGTATAAACACAAACTCAGGATGTTGTGATCAAAGTCAACAGATGTGGAAAGAATATATTTTTCAGTTGCTATATGCTACTGCTTGAAGGCAATAAGCAAGAGGAACTGGAAATTCTCATTGATTGGAAGAAATTTTATGTAACTGGTATTCCTAAAAGCTGATGAGTTGATTTGCATGATTAGAACATTAAAATCAGTGGTTATTACCTACTTTAGGAGAATAAAATAGGCAAAAGAGGTAATAGGGTATACTGAAGAAACATCCCTCTGCTAACTGCCATAGTCTAGAAGATGGAAAACTAGCATAAATTAAAAGAAAAATAGGTTATTGTCAGTAATGCGTTAATCATTAGAGATATATTAGAGGTCTGATGGAGCCCTTAGAAAAATATCCTG
This sequence comes from Pterocles gutturalis, assembly GCF_000699245.1. NCBI lineage: Eukaryota > Metazoa > Chordata > Aves > Pterocliformes > Pteroclidae > Pterocles > Pterocles gutturalis. The sequence goes on along the minus strand of NW_010100568.1, from coordinate 33,503 downwards.
TAGTTCTTTTAGACATTGTAGAGCACTGTTTCTGACGTGAAAGATTCTGCCACCAGTATGCTGTTTCTTTATTTTTGGTAGTCATTATACAAAATAAAGATGAAGAAATCACCTGAGCTGAATCAAGACTAGTCATTATGATTACATAAGGTCTGTCAAACAAATGAATGTTTTCCATTAATCAGAAATAATTGATGAATATTTACTTGAGACCAAAATTATTTGATCCCACAGTCAAGGCGAGACCCCTCTGCCTCACTGGCAAAGCAGAAGTTAGAAATAAAATACTGTATACAACACATGAAATAATAAATAGATACCAAAACATACCTGTTAGACTTTTTGGAAAAAGAAGCTGAAAGGAACTAACAACATTGGGAAAAGATCCATGATGGCTGTGCTGACAAGTAATTTTTTAGGGATATGAACAAATATTCAAGCAGTATGAATACGTCACATTGCTAACTGGTGATTGTCACTGAATATTCTCTCCTACAATTTGAAAGAAGTGCAATAAAGGGCACAGACGTAATAAATCGACAGACGATTCTGAATTCACCAGGACTGAACAGAATTCCAGAAGACATCATTGAAGGAATATCTGACCAGTTGATGTGCATTCTTAGGAAATCTGGGAATAGTGGATAAATTCCAGAAGACTAAAAAAATGGCTATCTTGTGACATGACTAAATAAGAGACTTTATACTTGAAAGAAAAATTAATGAAGAACTGCTTTAATAGTGAATTATTTAAAAATTAAGTAATGCGTGTCACTATGAATTCATAGAAAGTAGGTCATGTCAAACAAACTTGATTTCATTCCTTAAGACTATACATTTGATTGCCAAAAGTAAGTTCTTGGATGTAACATACTTTCATTTTTACCAGGCATTTTACTGTGTCTCACATCACATCTTAATTACAAAATCAGCATTAAACACTATTGACGAAGTATGCTTTTAGTGGACTAATGAACTGGCTAATGAATAGCCTATGAATAAGTAGTTATCAACAAAAAATCACCCCCCTGTGAGGGATTGTGCAAGGGTTAGGAATGGATCCAACAGTATGGGACATTTTCATCACTCTTTGGAAACTGAAAATTTGTCAGTGTTAAATAATGACAGCTCAGAATTATACCATATGACATAAATTTCTTGGTAAGATACATGCCATCGAACAAAATATATTTAAATGCAACCAAGCATGAAAGCTATAAATGCAAGACACTTGTAGTTCAAATTGTATACAGTTAACACTTTCAAGTACCTACCTCTTTCTGTGATGTTATGCTCAACCTTCTGTCCCTCTGGGTCTTACACCAAGTCATCAGATTCACAAGTCCCTCACTGGGAGGAGTGTGATGATGAAGTCTTCTGCCTCAGCCGAGGATCCACTTGGTGTTGTTTATATGTGTTTGCTAAAACAGTCTGCACCTGGCTCTTTCTCCACTGGTCTTCAGGTCAATGTTACCTCCAAATTTACAGTACTTGATGTAATTTACATGTCTTAGATACTTGTTCTTTGCTCTCTCACCCCTAAAACTGGTTTTGCTTGATTCTGAAGGCTTCGTTACTTTGATGACCATTGGTACTTACTGCCAAGTGGCTTTTGTTGTTTCCTGTTCCTGTACTTTCAAGGCTTCCACTCTCATCGCATGTCCATGCTCCTCTATGCAGCATTTCACACTAGGGTCATAGGTGAGTCATTGAACATAGCATAAATACATGTTCTGACTATATATTAATTTCAAAATATATGTAACATAGGAGCTATTTGTATGACTGTGTGAAGCTCACCAAAAGCTAAAGCAAAATAGGTAGTAGTGACCTAGTGATTGGGCAATTTCTATTACATGGTAAAACAAATCTCCAGGCAGACCAAGAGTAGCCCAGACAAAGCTTGACCCATCCTGCTGCATGTGTTATTAACTTGATGCTAAGCCTGTGGTCTGTTATAAGCAATGGCAACTCTGTATTTGCTGGGCTACAGGTCTACAATATTGTGCTAGAAATTACAAGGGAAAATTACAATTCAATATTAGGGATTATATTCAGTATGATTTCCATATTTCACATTAGGTTCTGTTTGACTGAGTCTAATAATGTTTATTTTTAAAGTAAATTATGTCATTTGTTTCTTCAATAGGAAGAGCAAGTTTAATGGAGAGGTTTTGCTCCTTGATAGACTAAGATATTGTTGCCTTTTGTATTGGAATGCTTTCTTCTGCAAAAAGCAAGCAAGCAAACAAACAAAAATGCTATAAGATTTTTTTAAATGCATTGTCTAATATTGCCATGGCAACATTAAAAACTCCTGTTAAGTTTAGTTCTGTGAAAATGGAAAAAAGCAATATTGTTACCTAATGACTTGTCCTGAGTCAGTATACCATGACTTTAAATCATCTAAAGAGAAAATTACCATAAGAGGTCTTAAAGTCAGTTGTCTGTGATTTCATGGGTGTTACTGAAACAGAGGTGATCCAAACATCAACTTTTTTTGACACAGAGGCAACATATCGTAATGATATATTTTCTGGTTTGTGACTGTGTGCAGTCAAGGTGTTGGGTTTGACCATTGCCCCTCTAGCTCTTCATGGTGCGGCAGCCTCAGCTGTCACAGGGTTCATTCTGCAATATCTTGGTAGATGAGCAATGGTTAAATACTATCAGGTTTGAGTAGTGGAAGAACAGTGTCTGAAAATGTGCCTTAATTCTGGATGTCATTCTCCCTTCTGGCGTCAGTTGCCTGAATTTGACTTATCTCAAGCATTGCTGTGTGAAGAGGCAGTATGTCAATTATTGCTTTTAAAAGGTATATTCCACTTCTAAAAGCTGATATAGTACCAGCATCTTTTTGGAAAACCAGGGACAGATGCTTATCTTTTAAGCAGTAGCAAAGCAAGCTTTCCAGCAGCAATTCTAGGAATGAAATGACCATTAAGGACTGTGCCTAAACATTACCCAACAAGGTAAAATGATGAAACTGGACAAATTTAAAAAAAGGAAAAAAACATAGGATTAGCATGTTTTTTCTGTTCATCCATCTGTCTTAAAAGAAGAACTCTTTTCATTTTGTTATGCATTCAGGTTCTATGCATGTAATTTTACACATTGCTTTATTCACCATGTAGAGGGTCAGTACAGGGAAAAACGCATAAGAATTCCATTTTCATGCAGTTTTACTGAAGAATAAGATCATTAAGCTGAAATGCCATCCCTATAATTCTTTAAATGTCTCTGAATATTGTGTTAGGAGGTTTTAACTGTTTTATTTATCCTAAACCCCTGTCATATGATAAATCACACCATGTCATATTGTCTTGTCATTCAGAAATTTTTTATTTGGTGTATGTAAAAAATGCTCATCAGTTATTACTTTTCATTCTTTCTTTTCTTCTGTCAGTGATCCTCTTTTTTTTCTGCAGCTCACATTCTTTTTCATTGCTAATATTCAGCAGAGATACTCAAGGACATAGTTTCTTCTGCCTGTTGGGCGATTAAATGGCTGTATACATTTTCGTGTTCAGTAGCAGCATTGTCATCATTAGAGTCCCAGATTCTAATCACAGGACTTTTTGGTTAAACTGATACAGATGTGCATTGTTCTTGCTTTGTTTCTGCCGTAGCATGCCACCTCATTTTCCTGCACAACAACCAAGCTGTCAGTATAAACTTTTAAACATGACAGAACTCAGTGTAGCAGTATACTTTAAAATGGTTGTTGACATCTAAATAACAAAACTCTGTACAGTAGGCTGCTGCTTATCACTCAGAAGCGTTGGAACTATTATCATCATCTTCATTTCACGTATACTTGTTGACTCCACACAGGGATTTGTGAAATCCAGCATAACTTCAGAAATTGCCAGATTCTGACTTCTGCTGTCAGTGGTACAGTAGATCAGTTTAACTAAGGTAACTGGCTTTAACCAAATGACCACCTACTGCCACTTAGGAATAGAGGTGCAAATTTAGCACTATCAGTTCTTAGGAGGTCATATCGGTGACTATTTGGCTCAGCTTTTCCAGCTTCCCTGATAAAAACTGCGTCATTTAATTTGCTTCATTATAAATGTAACAAGCGCTCCTGAGGTAATCAGCTAATCAGTGCTGGTATCTGTGCTCATCAGGTCATAAAATTAATTAATGGATACATTTAGCTTCCTACCACTGTTGAGAGGATTGGCTATTTCTTTTTGGTGCCTCATTTAGCCGAACACTGAAGACAGAAGTTTCTACAGATCAGATGTAGAAACTAAAATAAATATGTTGCTTCGTGTTTAAGAGTTTAAGAAGAGGGCTATAAATAATTAATTTAGTCTTAAGCTTGGTAAAATAAATTCCAATTTCTGTAGTAAAAGAAAACGTGTTTTCGTTATTTTAAATAGCCTTTTCTTTTTACTTCCAGAAGATAAATGGGGTCATGCTGTCATGTTTTTTACATAGTTTCTAGAATAAGATGGACTTAACTGTCACTGCACAGCAGTTTGTCCTTCTGACACTCATTTGCTGACGCGCCTACTTGTTTGCTGTTTCTCGGCCTTAGGAACGTGTGAAGACCTGCCAGTATTACTGGAAAGACAGGCAAAGTGAGAAAGACTTTGGTGGCCATTAAAGGTAGCGATACCCTGAGTTGAACATCCTGGCACCTTCTTGCAAAGCGCGGAATTCTCCCCCTCACACTCCTCCCTCGGAAGCCCAAGCAGCCCTTTTCAAGCAATTGTTCCGTTTCAAATTTCTACTTATGTAAAGTCATTGTGTTCTAGCGTGAATGGCTCTTTCCTACTGCTTGAAAAAAGTCAGGGCACTGAACTCACTGTGGTAGGAATATTAAAAGCAGAAGGCATTAGATAAGTATGCTTCCAAGTTTTCAGACCCTCCCAGGCTGGATATTTTAAGCAATTGAACAGTACCATGTCCATATAGGAAAGTCAGTTTTCCTTTCTGACTTAGCACAAGTTTCTTGGAACAATGGAGGCACTTTTCTTTTTAGAACAAGAAATACAGTGGTTTTAATTACTTTCTGAGTGTCTGAACAAACCAAGGAAAAAAAATTATTCAGTTACCAATACTCGAGTATGTTTCTTGCTTAAAGAGTGTATTTTTTTTGTGTGGTGTTGTTATTTTCACGGAAATAAAAGTCAGACTATGAATTGCATGCAAAGGTGTAACTCCTGTGCAATTAATATTGGCTGTATGTGTACTATCTTCATTAGGATCACTGCGTATCCCACTGGTTTTTACCCCATTGAAATAATCTCTTCTGGCAAGCCTGCTTTGCCTGCACCACTCCTGCCTGCTTTGACCTCTCAGCATCTACTGTTCCATCCTGGGCACTGCCTGGAGAGGTGGTCTCGTATTGTGGCTTTTGGGTTGTACTGCTGCAAGTGTGTACTTTAGGGAATGCTCTGACAGATTGCCACAAAGACTCTCAGTACCTGGTGTAGCTCTGGTTGCTTTTGTGGCCTAGGGTCTGCATGGGGCATATATGCTTTTCTGCTGTTGAACTGGACTCACCAGGAACCCAGGTGATCAGAGATTTCAGCATAAAAAGCCTTTACATAGATTTTGTAAGACTATGCTTTTTTTTTTTTTTTTTTTAATCTTTCTGCATTGGGATTTCTTCTTTCTTTGGATGTAAGGGCATAAAATCTTCCACAGTTTAGTACTGCAGCCTAAATGGGTTAGGATTTTAAAGACCATCTGAGCAGATAGCCTTAAAAGCAAACTGCATTACAGCATTTTAGTTTTCTTTCTTGGATCACTTGTGTCAGGCTTTATGGATCATAAGTGTTACAAGTAAATTCCAGATGGATTTTTGTGTGCATTCCTCACTCCCAGTTTTATTTATATATCTTCTTGTGGTTTTTTTTAAACTATGATATCTACGTCTTTGCTTTTAGAGAACTTAAAATGCAGAAGTTTACCAAAGGTTATGGAAAACTTGGGGGCAATGGGACATTTCATCCACCATGCTGTGTTACTCATGTCTGAACCTGAAGACCAATAGCAGTGCCATTCTCTCATGTTGCCAGAGGAACTACAACTCTTTCAAATTGCCTAATGTTTCTTTTTTGTACAAAAAGCCATTGTAGATATCGACATAGACAAAATCCCTAGGAACTGCAGCAAGCTAGACAGAAACTCTGCAGTAAAATCTGGTGTGCTTTTGCTCTCTAGACAGCATTCTGTTGATTATGAAGCAACTTCAAGACAATAAATTAAAATTTACATATTCATTTAACTAATATGTAAATAATAGCTTATGTTGACTGTTGTGCAACTTACTAGTGAATTTACTTTAAATACTTTTCAGTCTGTTGAACATGTAGTATTAAAATTCTTTGGGTTTAATATTATGACATTTGTGTATATTTATTTTAATTTTAGAGAGTTCTTTTGCAAGGAAGATGTTAAAAATAATGTCTAGCTTCTCTGTAAGGGGTTTTGGGGCAATGTGATCACAGCCTTGCAGATTTAAATTAGGATTGGAGAGTAAAACCAAGATTTTGTTTACATACTACTACTACTGCTACTGCTACTACTACTAGCATATGGTGTTTACCATTCCTCCTTTACTGTTTTTTGTCTCCCCCCACATCTCACACAAGATACTTCCTTTTCTTCAAATGCATGGAAGGCAAAATGAGATGTCTGGGCCAACTGCATTCCCATTGAGGGAGCAAAAGCCTCTCTTGGAGAAAGAAAGGAAAAGAGCAGAGAAAAATAACCATTTTTATATTTTTTTTTCATATTGATTACTATTTTCACTTACAAGGCAAATGTAAATTTAAGCTTTGATTCTTCTGGTCAGACTATTTTTATTATCTTCCTATCATTTTGCCTTTGCTGTCATGATCCCAGCTCTCCCAGATCTTAAGGGACTGAAGACTTACGGTCAATACAATTTCAATAACAAAAAATTACCTTTAGAAATTGTTTGAACTCTCTCACTGGTAATATCACAGTTTCAAGCACAATAGAGATTTAGGCAAGACTGGAGGCACATGGCCTTGTATGTCACTGGAATGTGAATGCTTTGCTTCTCCAATGGAATGAAATGGATAATATAAGATACAAGACATTAAAAAGAAAGTATTCAAAGATTAAAGCTTCTTGCAAATATAAAACTGAACTGGGTCATGGTACTATTTACTAAGGAAGCAGAATTTTTATACTAAGGAAGCAGAATTTTTATACTTGGGAAAAGTATTTTGGTCATAGTGTGAATGACAATGTGATACGGTTTGATCCATACCTTTTTTGTGGACATCATCAACACATACACAAAAAAAAAAAAAAGATAACAGGCACTGAAAATATTTTCCGTATTTTCCTTTTTTTTTTTTTTTTTTTTGGTGAAGAGTGAACAATAAAATAGAATGTGAAATGAAGGATTCATCCCGTTATTTTGAGATATATATCTACGTATTTCTGCATCTCCCTGGAGCAGCAATGAACTTGCTCAAAAATCAGTGATATTGAATGGTGCAGAATACCTATGAATGATTATTTCTATTTCTGACTTGGAGGAGATGAGCTATCAAAGAGAAGAGTGCTGCTCCTCTGCTGTCTCTGGCCTGCAGTATTCCTGATGTCTGTCCAGAATACTGACAGATGACAGGAGACACTGATTGCTTGTTTCTTGATTAGCTTGCTTACAGAATATTAGGTGCTGGCAGTAGTTGATGAAGTTGCTAGTGTCTGCTGAAGTCCTAGACAGACTCCTGCATGTTTTAGGATGAGTGATCAATTTTCTGTCAAAGGATGTGTTGGTCACCTGCCTAGTGGGAGGCTCAGCTCTTTATTCTTGTATTGCACTGGAAGACAACTAGGGTCCTAAGGGCTACTGTTGGCAATCTCTGTGATTGTCAATTTGAATGAGCTGAATATTTGGAGAGGTACAGTTTCTCATCCCACACTCTGTTTTTACTGGACACTCATAAAGCTGTACTATTAAATTTCAATTTGTTAATCTCCGGGTGAGTTTTAACAATGGTATCAGTATAATTAAAGAACACTGATAGTATTTCACTAAAATGTTCACTGTTTCAGTCTTCCTCATTTTGACACAGAACTGATCATTATTCCCAGACAGTGATGTATTCTGAGTATATAAATGTTAATAGGAATAGCAGTTTAATGAGAATATGCATACTGAAGACACAGACTATTATTTTCCAGTCGTATAAAGTCTATCATTTAATTGTTGTCAGCTTCTTGAGCAAAGCTATGTGACAATATATTGCTTGAAAGGTGATTTAGTATTGAAATTATATATTGCTGGTAACATATCTAGTATTTTGTGCACAGAATGGGCTTGTAGAAACCTCAGGTTTAAAGACACCAAGTTGGTTCTATAAGTGACGAATGTACAGAAAAATGCATGTTAGCTCCGTATAGGACTGATCAGGTCTAAAGCAGGGTATACATGTGTTCGAAGCACTGTACCTGCTGTCTGTTTTCAGAAGTTAGCTAGGGTACTGACAATTCCTGGATTGCAGTGTGTCCTGAATATGATTGCAAGTTTTGATAGAAGCAGCAGCTGAGGACCATCATGTGACTGGTACTCAGCTACATGGGAGAATGTGTCCACATAATGCATTTGACATTGCAAGCTGTCAGCTTGGAGTTAAGAAATAGCTTAGGTGTGTTCTTGACTGGAGAGCTAGCCAAATCAGTGGTAATGAGTCATTTAATAATTTTATAATTTCATCCATTTCATGGATTTTCATGTTTTCTGTATTAGAACACTCCGAGGAGTAGCTCTGTGATTTATCTGGAACTCACTGAATTTTTGTTTCATTGCTGACAAATTCCACACAATTTTTGTACTCACTGTTATCTCCATAATAATGGAAAGGAAAGCCTCTCTTTTTCTCAGTATAGAACTTTCATGGACTGTATGTGTCACTATAATTACAGAACTTCTGAGCTGCTGGTTTAGATCTAAGGGGTGATGACAGCTGCAGATCTGACAAGCCTGACACATGAGGCTGGGTCATACTGCTTCAAGGTCTAGCAGGGCTTTTTTTGTCTATATAGTGGAGAACCTTGTCTGGATATTTTTTGTCTGTCATTGAGACCATGGATCATGTGTGGTGGGATCAAGAAACTTGGGCTTACAGAGACCCAAAGAATTATTACCTGAAATTGTAGAACTGCCAAATTCCTAAATGCCCCGATTTCCATTGCTGTTGCTCTTATGTATAAATTTATATAAATAAGTCATTGCTGTTTCCCTTTTCCCCTCAAAAAAGGAGCTCTCTATTTTTTTTTATTGAACCTGTACTACTTGGCGTCAATGTCTGGCTGAAAAAGGATATCACTGGAGTGGAATTCAGTTTGTGTTTAAAATGTGGCTGTCTACCAGTGGCCAGATTCCAATGAGTCAATTAAGATATATTCAATATAATTAATGAAAGCAAGAGAGCAATTTGGCCCTGTATAGGGCAGTCACCTAGCAGCTCATCACCTGAATCACACTCTACATTCCATTAGCTATATTTTCTCAACATCTATTAATTGTAATGGGGGCTTAGACAGGTCATGTGCCTTCAGAAAATTCAGTGGAGTTGTTTAAATTATGAACTGAATCTTGTCCTGTATGTTGAGGACCTATTATCTTGACTAGTTGTCATCAACATAACTCATATAATTACTCCTATATAGATGCTGTGGTCAGCTCTTATACATTTCTTGAAAGATAATCCTCTTCAATTTACATTTCCTTCTAAGCATATTTCTCGTCCTGGAGGGAGAACCCAGATTACCTCAGCTCCCATTTTCAGGAGTTAGATGTAGTACTGGTTTATCGTATTCCTCGTATAGGGAGTATCAGAGCCTCAACTTCCCCTTTCCGGCCATGGGAAACTGAGCGTTCGTACCTAGATTGTTTCATATTGATCACTTATAGCAGGACTGCATGCTGGGGACATGATGCAGTGAAAAGCTTCATCCCATATGATTTAAGGCAGTGCTACTTTCTTCCATGTTGCTGGAAAACATTCTATTAGTATGTAGGTTATCAGCTATAGGTTGCAAATGTTACTTTTTCCCTTCCACCTTGACTGACATAAATTACTTCTACCTACTTTTCATTTACAGCTTTGCCAGAATAATAACTGGGAGGTGCTACAGCATCAGTTTGGGGGCATTTGAAAATGCCTTCTAATTTTCCAAGTGTTTGAGCCACTTTTGCTAATACCCTACAGCTGAATCTCTAATACCTACAAGTATCTCTGATTGTTTTGCTCAGTGATGGAATCAACTGTGTTGCTTTGCCCTCCTTGTCTGTCTGCGCTGCAGCACTGCAGTGAGCTGACACAAAGTACAGTGTTAAGATTTGCAGAGCTGACTTAACGGGAAGCTCTGATTTAGCTGTAGGCTTGGGCTCCACTAATTGTGTGGCACATGCCTGCAGCAGCTATACAGCCCAGAGGCAATTCAAATGCAAGCTAAATGTGGAGGCCAGAGTTGCTTATAACTCTGTATTTCCATCCACAGAATTAACTGCAAATGCAAAATTATGTCTCTGAACAGATGATCTCTAGAGATTTCTCTGAGTTTGTACTATTGTACTACTAATGTTCAAGAGCAAGTAGCTGGTGTAACAAGTATAAATGCCACTCCCCAAGTCACTTTCGGAATTGATGAGTGCTGTTTCCATTCAGATAACATTTACTCATTCAAAATTTATATTATACCTATTATTTTTATTGGGAATTTTATTTTAGATCAGAGGATCTTGTGTTCACTTGGTTTATGGCTGCTTTACTTTTTCTGGTGATCTTGTTTCAACAAAAGTTGTGAATGTAGAGAAGCTGACATTATTCCTCTGAAAATGATAAAATTATCTTTCCAGCATGTGAGACAAATGCTTTGCCCACCTTTTTATTTATTTATATGCCATTTAAGTCTTGCTCATTTCAATTGTGTGATGGCAATCATCTATCTATAAAAAAGTGTTATCACTATTTCATTATCAATGTGTTCTCCATCAGGCCTTTCAATGGAAAGTTTATGAGTCTGATGTAGAAATTCACTATGGTTTTTCCCCACATCCATCGTCCAGGTAATATATAATTCTAATTCACTTGTCTGATCTTGACTTTGGTATATCTGCCTGTGCGGGAAGTAGATGTCACAGCTGCTCCTGTCAATATTTTCTTCTTGCAGGTGAAATAATGTGGTTGTTATCCCTGACGAGTCAGTGCCCCTGCAGTGCCAAGACATTGGATTTGAGAGTCACTGACTAATTGGATAGTCATGTAAATAATTTATGTTCTTTGTTCTGTAGCTGAGCCCCCCTTCCAAAAAACACTTTTTAAAGCATAAACTAGAGTAGCAATCTGTAAAATTTACATCATCACATTATTTGACTAAATAGAGTAGGGTTTACATGAAACCCTAAAACATTATGGTAAGTTTTCTGGCCACCATGGCTGTGGAAAGCTGCTGGCTAACAAAGATGCTTAAGCAAAGAACAGTAAAACCGAGAAGACAAGGGCAACTGACACGAGTAATGACTAACGAGTTGCATGTTTATATTAGGAATGCCACTTTCAAAACTCACTTCTCAAACTCAGGTTCCTGAAAGAACCAAGCCCTGTAAATCTGTTCTGTACAGAATATTCTTTTGGGTCAGTGGAAGCTCTGCACGTTGAGGATTTCCAGAAGTAGGTTCCAAGTTTATCCCTTTCTTTTCAAATGTTGGTAATTTCAATTTACTTTTGTCTGAATGTCACAGTGAAATAGATCTGTTCACATGCTGAGCAGCTAAAATAAATATGCCCTCTAGTTTTGCTGTGACCAATTAATTCTGTGTATTCTGTACACTAGACAGCTATCCTTCAGCAGTTCAATAACAAGTTTTTCATATGTATATTGATTGTTTTATGCTTTAAATTATAACTGCATCAATAAAGAGGATTTTTTTTTTTTTGCATTAAGTGGAATTTGTATATTGGAAATACAATGCAAGATTATAGGAAACTCCCGTAACAGTTAAAAATAAGCTAATTTTGTATCACCTATTTTGTACTTACATATGAAATATATCCCCCCATTTCAGACCTCTAAAGCACTAGGACAGAAACAAACATAGTTGTAGATTTGGATGTATGAGCTTCTAGTCAGTTTAGTTGTATACAAGTTAAAGGGCTTTGTCATTTGCTCGTTGTCTATGAAGTTTTATCTCCTGGGAAGAAATTTTATTGTCCTGGTCTACAAAATTAACTTTTTGTCAAAAAAGTAGTGAACAAAATAGAGGACAAAACCATATGGTTTCTTTAGGAACACTGTGTTTAGAGAAAATTCTATAGGAAAGTGCATTGCTTGGTTAGATCCTTAGTAGCCAAGACAGATGATGTGTACTGAGTTAAGTGCCTCTTTCCTGGCGTTAACACTGCTTCACTCACTGCATACTGTCTGATCAATGTTTGATTAAAGTATTAAACCTGTATTAAAAAACATGATTTCACACCTGGAAGGTTACATCTGAATGCAAGTGTCCCATGGGAAAAAATGTGGATTAACTTTAGCCTTCCTGACTCAAGCAATTTATTTTGTAACTTGAAAGTGTAATATAGCTTATGTTTAGTTTAGGCTGTTTCCCTATAATTTAATCTAAAATTTAGATAGAAAAAGATGAATAAAAAATCATTACAATAAATTTTCACAAAATCACAGAGTGTTTGAGACTGGAAGGAACCTCTGGAGGTCATCTGTTCCGACACCCCTCATCAAGCAGGGTCACCTGGAGCCTGTTGCCCAGGACCATGTCCAGGTGGATTTTGAATATCTTCAGAGTGGGAGACTCTGCCACCTCGCTGGACAACCTGTGCCAGTGCTGTCACTCTCACAGTAAAAAAGTGTTGCTGTTGTTCAGAGGGAACCTCCTGTGTTTCAGTCTGTGCCCATTTCCTCTGTTCCTGCCACTGGGCACTACTGAAGAGAGCCTGGCCCCATCTTTTTTGCACCTTCCCTTCAGGGAAGGGAAAGATCCCCCTTGAGGCTTCTCTTCTCTAGGCTGAACAGTCCCAGCTCTCTCATCCTTTCCTCATATGAGGGATACTCCAGTCCCTTCATCATCTCCTGGGCCCTTCACTGGACCCTTTCCAGTAGCTCCATGGCTCTCAAATATCTATCCATTTCTATCTAGCACTGTATCTATCAAATTTTGCCATTTTTATTCAAGGTATGTTTCTTCCATGTTGCAGAAGGTTGCAGTGAGCTCTTGTATGTATTTTTAATACATTTACGTACAGAAAGAAGCAAGCTGAACTGGAAAATATTTTTCTGGTACCCCTATCTTGATAGTTCTGACATGTTTTTTCTGCTTCTCTGTCCACCTTACATATCAGTTTGGTCTGTGTACTGTTATGCTTGAGCACAGGGTTTACCAGCAGATGGGAAGCTGAAGTTATCCTTGCACTCTTCTCTCAAATGTGCCAGTATGAATCCTGGACTAATATGGGCTCTGGGGGACTACAGCATCCCCCTACTGTTTGTACTTTACATAGCAATTGGTGTAAATTCTAGTTGGCTCCTTATTTACCTTGTACAGGACTCCATAATGTTTTAACTGTAATTGTCCATATTAAAAAACACTACACATAATGTTTAAAGATATATAATATTTGTATGTGGAGATATTTTTACAAGTGATTTTGACAAATCAGAATCAATCCACTAGCCTATTTCACTCATTTACTCTAAAAATGCTAATAAATAAATTTACAAGTACAGAGATTTCTGGGAATGAATGACTAAGGACAGTGTTACAGGAAGGTAAGTTATTTTTAAGGGATCAAGGCAGCATCAGTAAATACTTTTCTAAAATAAAATATTCAAGTTGAGATTGTTATAGGATCTGGCGAATATGCTTATGTGCTGCAGACTGTGCTGCTATCATTTCCAAAAGTTTTTGCTGCTAGCGAAAAATTAGGAGACTGCTGTCCGTTCATCACATAAATTATAATAATTTTGAGCAAGAAATGAACATGTGCTGCATGAAGAAGTTTGTCCTTCCTAGGTGTATTTATCAGAGGCATGCACATTGCTTCTCCCTCCACTCCCCCTGTTGAAACCAGCTAGTTTTGACAGGGAGATGATACACTGTGTACAACGAATGTGCTCCACACCCTGGGTATTATCTGAAACAGCTCTGGCAGCACTGCAGTTTATCATTCTTGCATGTCACAAAGCTGGTGAAATACCACCTGCAGACCCTCCCTTTCTTTTCTTTCCCTTCTGCTCCAACAGCACATTCTCTGTGTGGCTTTCCCTTGACCTTGCACTATGCTTAAGGTGTAGGATACATCCAAGGCCCACACACACTGGAAAGCAATACATTCTGACCATGGTTCTGGAGTTCTCCAACCCATGGACTGCCCACTCACCAATGGGTTCAGGCAGGGAAAAAAGCCAGCAGTGCACTAAGGTGCAGCTGGTGTACCTAGTTACCCTTCAGAAAAAAAACCCAGGACACTGGGAATTCTTTATGTGTGGCAGGATCTGGGTCAGGCATGACAGTTTGTGTGGTCGGGTGAAGAACCTTTTGTGAAAGTTCCCTAGGACATCGGATTAAGCAGTGCCTTGCATGCCTGCCACCTCCATCCAGGCATACAGAGTTGGAGGAATGTCTCACTGCTGACAGTCTGGGCAGGATTCACTTCTGTGAACACACCATTAATTTGTGGTAATGCATCCCAGCCAGGGCACGTTCCCCTCCATTTCACCTTAAGGATGAACATCCCAGGGCATCCTTCAGTGGAATTACTACAGCTTTGTAGTGCAAAATACAGAAAGCATTAAACGCGGCACTGAATGGGGAAAGTGAACAGGCTTCCAATCAATAACTTCAGAAAAAATGTGGGAATAACATTTTGCTTGCTCATTTGCAGAATAGTGTTTCAGTAATCTGACAGTTTCTTGTCTCCTCATTACGGCTTGGCATCCTTTCCAACAAGAGACCACTTGAATTTAGATAAAAGAAGTTGGACAGCTTTAGATTTTACGAGTAGGGTGCTGGACAAAAAAAAGCCCACAACAGCTGAAAAGGACATGTGTGGTTATTGGGTCCTCTTCCCAATACCTAACTGTCCTTTCTGGGGTATCTGCTACAAATGATCAAAAATGTCATCAGGTTCCCAAGCTGCCTGTTTCATGGTGTTCCAGCAGTGTGGTTTTCAGACTTAGAATTAGAATTTTTATGTGATATTTGTTTGGGGAGGGGGGGGGGGTTTACTGTAGGAACATAAAGTCCACACTTTTACTAATATTACTTATATACTGCATCAGCAGCTAATGTAACCACCAGATCTGTCATTTTTCATTCTCTCCTTGAATTGCTTTGAGATTTGTAGCCTTCAGTGCACCTTTTTTAATGTTTAGCTTCTGACTTTATGTTGAATATCTGCCTGATCACTACTGTTTAATAAAAATTAGACATAAAAGAGCCATATCAGTAAAGTAAAATCAGCTTCAGGCTTAGGTAGCTGTTTTTCACAAATGAACTTGTATGTAATACAATTACTTTTAGACAGTTTTTCCTAAATATTATGAAGTGATCTGAAATAATTACAAAATCAGTGATGGCAAACCAGTGGCATTTCAAAGTTGTGAAATTGCTTTTTAAATGGATGTTCAATGAAGTACCTTTGTTCCTACAGGCTATGAGCACTGAGCTGAAACTAATGACAGTGAGTTACCAATGGCTTTACCTGACAAGTGAAGATTTACTTAATAGTGTAATAGAATTGTAACCAGCTATATTTATCATTTTATCTGTTCCTTTGCAATCAGCTGTGGGTTTTTTTCAGTCTAGAAGGCAGTATGTTCAAAGAGGGAAGATAACTGACTTATTTCCAGCTTTGCCAATGGCTTTTGCTTGCTAAGTCACTTAACCTCTGTGTCTGAGTCTCAGTAGCTGTTAAACAAAGATAATGATATTTTTCTTTTGTAAATGACCCTTGTGGGCATATGACAGAGCAAAGTAGCAGTTCCATAAACACTGGTACAAGGTATAAAAATTACAGAAAACAATGGCTGTCAAATGAGAAACAGCTCCGGGAATAAATCCAAATGGATGACAGAGGCATGAATGCACGTAAGCACATAGAAAATGCAAGTAACCATTTCTAGGAGAAATTGAATGAGTGTGGTATTGGCTTATTAGAACTTGTTTGAACAAGGTGTGTAGTTATAGGAACAGAAAATTTAGAGCTCGCTGGAGGCTTAAGGAAAATTGGCTGCTGTCTAGGATGGCAATACGCAGAGAGTAGTGGACTGCCTGCCCTTCTTCAGATGGGGATTAAGACCTGGTCCTTCCCTGTCTGCCACCTTCACAGGCTGCAGCTCCTGCTGGGGGCGAGAGGAGGGGGGGGAATGAAAAGTATGGTAAAAGTGTGAAAAGTATGCTCCTTTCTCAGCAATAACTTGTTTTTACCTCCTTCATGAAGATAAAGTCATGCCTTCCAGTGTATTCTGCAGCCTTCAGCCTGGCTCCGTGGGTACCTGGAAAGCTTAGCGGGGTAATAAAAGGAGTTGATGTGAATTTGTCAGGGGAAGTGGCTGCTTGAGGAAGGGAACATCCAGGGATGTGAAGTCAGCAGAGCAGGAAAGGAAAAAGAATCCTATGGAGTCACCCAGGCTGCCCCTTTCCTGCTTTCCTTCCATTCCTCTATTTACCTCATGTGACTTAGACTGTTGTCACAAGATTTTGCTGACTGGCTGAAAAGCCTTGAGACATCTTCAAGACACTTAATGTGGGGATTAGAAATTAGTATGTAGAAATTAAAAAAATTAATTTTAGTTAAGTGTGTATTAGGTGATGGAACAGACAGATTGAGGATTATATTCACCCTCAGGAACACAGTATACACTACTGTTGTCTCAGTACAAACTTCTTCTTTACAAATAATAGTCAGACTTTGCAGTATTTTCCCTTACTGATTGTAGTTGTCTGATGAATAATGAACAGTAATACACAGAGTTTTACATGTTGCACATTGGTGAGATTCAACAGGAATTTTATTATTTAAGTTAGACCAGAGAGGATCTGCACCATTCCTATCTATGCCCTGAATGAATGACTTCCCAGCTGGGTTAGGTACGTCTATGGAGAAAGATGAAGCCTGTCCTCAAGGACTATTTGAATTTCACAAGACGAAGCAACAGGAGCACATATGTAAGAGAAACAGAATATATGTCAACAACACTGTTGAATATCCCTTTTCTCCAGCCTGTCAGAGCTTGGCGGCTGAAATGAATTACCTCAATAGATTTTAAGGATGACAGTTTGTGTTTACCTGCTCTGCCCTCCTGAATAAGAATTTCCCCTCAATGATTTCTGTATCAAGCTCTTAACTTCTGTTTGTGCTATATACTACAGCATAAAGAAAAATAAGAGGACACCTCCCAAACACTCTCCCCCCAGTTCAAAGATACAGCTGGGGCATTTCCCATAATTTCAACAAGGAACTACAAAGTATGGTAATAGTGACTCACTAGGTGGCACTCTTACTTCTGAATCCATACAAAATTAAATACCAGGCAACTATTTTAAGGGTTTTGTATTAAGTAAAACAGTGGGGGTTTTTTTGGGAAGATATTATTCATAGTCCACAATCTCCCTACTGGTTATGATTTCAAAGTTTTATTTAGAAAATAAATTATTCAAGCCTTTAATAATTACCAAGGAGTTAAAAGTGTAGAACCTGGCTAGATTACATTTTGCTGTCTTTGGGCTGGGTAGTAGCCTTAAAAGCAAGGAAACCTGATTACCAAAGGGCACCTAACATGTCTTTGAATGCAAGCATTTTACAGGTAGGAAGTCTGGCCTCCTTGCTAAGGTGAGTTAGGTATGAACTAGATAATTGTTTTCACTACCCTTCAAGAGTAGGGGAACTGTGGGCTGTAGCAATTGGCTTCTGTGTTCACAGAATCATAGAACGGTTTGGGTTGGAAAGGACTTTAAAGATCATAGAGTTCCAACCCCCCTGCCATGAGCAGGGACACCCTCCACTAGCCCAGGTTGCTCAAAGCCTCATCCAGCCTGGCCTTGAACACCTCCAGGGATGGGGCATCCACAACTTCCCTGGGCAGCCTGTTCCAGTGTCTCACCACCCTCACAGTAAAAGATTTCTTCCTAATGTCTAGTCTAAATCTGCCCTCTTCCAATTTAAGTCCCTTGTCCTGTCACTGCATGCCCTTTTAAAAAGCCCCTCCCCATCTCTCCTGTAGCCCCCTTCAGGTACTGGAAGGCCACTATGAGGTCCCCTTGGAGCCTTCTCTTCTCCAGGCTGAACAACCCCAATTCTCTCAGCCTGTCCTCCTAGGGGACGTGTTCTAGCCCTCTGATCATCTTCGTGACCCTCCTCTGGACCTGCTCCAACAGCTTGACATCCTTGTGTTGGGGGGCCCAGACCTGAACACGGTACTGCAGGTGGGGTCTCAGGAGAGCACCTCCCTCGACCTGCTGGTCACTCTCTTCTTGATGCAGCGCAGAATCCAGTTGGCCTTCTGGGCTGTTAGCGCACACTGCTGGCTCACATTCAGTTTTTTATCTACCGACACTCCCCAGTCCTTCTCAGGGCTGCTCTCAAGCCATTCTCCATGTTACTGAGTGGGTTAAAATCTCTGCTGGGCCAAAGTCTTGATCAAGGAATTCATTTTTGACCAAGGGTACACTGTCCCTCTGGGAGAAGACTGTAATGCTTAAAAGTGGAGGGATAATTCCTACCTCTTGTGAACCCTGTGAGGAAACTGAGGCAGGATGATAGCATTGCAGGATGATAATGTCCTCTAGCTCTGCTCCGGTCTCGTGCACCGAATGCTGGTTGTTGGTTTGAATGCACCAGTTACATGTCACTCTGGGGCACAGCTTGTGTTAGAGTTTCACCCGAAAGCAATCCAATTTGTGTGCTCCAAGACTGCTCCACAATATGAATGTAAGCAGGGATGATCGGAAAATTCGCAACAAGAGGCACTCATGTTCTGAACCAAAATACTAATGTAAGAGCACCCTGGGTATCTTCGTTTTTACTCTAGTGGTAGCATCCACAAGACAGTACTATGTGCTAATGGAAGAGTGAGTAGCCAACTGCTTTAGGCTGACCTGATTTTTTTTTTTTTTTTTGGAAAAATCAATTTTGAATAACCTGGTCATCCTCTGAAATTTAGAGGATTTGTTTTCCATTTCTCAATAATTTACTCTTACCTTAAAAGAACACTTTTGATGATGAAGCCACACCTTATGATTCCACTGTTTAAAAATACTGTTTACTATTAGAGGGGAATGTTTTTTCCTTAGGTTGTAGTAGGTAATGAGATTCCAGATCACACTGTGTTTTTTATTTTGGCATATATGTCTTTTTTATATAAATAGTTGCATATTCCAGACAACTGGCATCAGCTTCATGTATGGTTGCTGCTAGTTTTTTGCTTAATAAATGTCAGTAGGTGACAACCGTGTTTTGTAGATGCTCTTGTGTATTACTGTGATTTATTTGTTTAGATTTGTCTGAACCTACAATGTGGTGTAACAGGAGCTTTGTTTTAACTTGCCTGATGCTGCAGGGATTCAAGGTGACAGATACAACTCAAAAACACATACCCTGGGTTTTCCCAGAAACATCTAAAACTTACACCTGCTTAGCTATAGCCCATAAATCACTGTTAACGTGTTGGATATATAATTTTTCATTTTGAAAAAAGAGTAGATTTGATATTGTATAGTCCGGCAGAATTGCAGTATATTCTAGCAAAGCTATCTAAGAGAAGCAAAATCGGTAATATAGGAGAAATAAGATGTATTTCCAATTAGAGAAACTGAATGTATACACTTCCTTTATAGAAAGGATGTTGTCATTGGCATGACTTATTTATTTTCTCCTTTCCTTAGGCAGAACCTACTGAACTTACTTTTTTTTTGGTCCAAGTTTTGTGGTTGGTAATACAGTGGCTTTAGTTTTCTGTTTTCATTTATTGGAGAGAGTCTAAGAGGGCATACATGGCTGCTATATTCCCTGGCAAAACTTGTACAGTTTTGATCTTTTTCACTTTCAGAACTGATGTTCTGTTAATAGTGAAAAGCTTGCAGGAGACTGAACTGTTTTATGCAAATGTTGTGCCTGTTTCAGTCATTGTCACATTCAGTTCATAGATTCTTGTGGATGATTTTGCCCCAAGCTTGGTGTCTTGTAGTCTGCCTTCTTCTATTTTCTTTTGGTCAAGCTCTTTTCAGAGCAAAATTCTGCTTAAAAGAAGGAAAAAGATATCCATGAATACAGGAACCTAGGCAATGAAACAAAAACATTCAGCTGGTAACATTTAAGTAATTTCATTGGAATACTGAAACAGTGAAACCTTCTTTCTTCTTTGCTCTATGCATGCCTTCAAAATAATATTGGATATTATATCAGATTAAATTATCGCGGGCAGCTGCAGAGTTCCTTGCCTAACTAGGCCATAGGGACTTCTCTAGTGAATGTTACTAGGATAGTAGGTCTTGAACTTAAGGAAACTCTAGGAATTGTAAATTAGGTTTCACACATGTGAGACACCAAAATGAGAACCTGTTTGGAGCCCGGAACAAGATTTTGTCTTGTGTGTTCTGACTCCTTGGGCTCACCAGTGAGTTTTAAGTGCAGCAGGAGCTCAAAATGGTTCCCTACTTGGACTAGTGTTCCACAACTGATTCACCCTGGGTTTCTTAATTGTTTGCTTTTTTTTCCCCCCCGAGTAACCTATTATGGAGTAACAATATTAATGTGCCAGAGTGAAATCCCCACAGAAGATTATTTCGACCTTCGTATTATCTCCCTCATCCTCTTGTAATGCTTTGATCAGTGGCCAAATAAGTAATGTTGACAAGTTGATCCTTCAGTTATTGTCAATGCATATCTGAGTTAACAACCCATTAAGTGATCACACATCCCAGAGCCCAGAGTGCTAACTCATGCAGATGTTACAACTGTCCATGTTCTGACCTTGTTTTATCTGCAAGGATTAGAGAGGCATGCTTTTTCTAATAAAAGTTTATAATATTGAAGAACATAACAGAACATAACGCAGGAAACAAAAGAAACAGACCTTACTTTATTAAAGTATTTGTTATTAGTAACTAGTTTATTAACTGTATCTCAAACTGTCCCTTGAGCCATCCTACTGTGAAAAAAAGATTTTACTTCTTTATGAGGAGTGCTTTAAACCATGTTTTAACTCAATTGGGGAAAAAGAGAAAAATTGTCAAAGATTTGTAATGAAATGTGGTAGTTGACATGTCATTTGTGCTAGGATTTATTAGGAATAAAGAACTAAGCAGAGATCATTATATTATGTCAATGTGTAAGACTGCAATTTGCTTGCAAATGTGTGCAGCTCTGCTAAAAATAGACTTTGTGTCAGACTAAAGGTCGGTCGGACTCACCTGTCTTGTCTCTAGCAGTGGTCAACAGTGGCTGTCCACAGCAGGGAAGAAGAGGGAAAGCATATGTGATCTTTCTCTGGAGTTGTCTCCCATCCTCCAACAAGCCTTTGGAATCTTCCTCCTGAACTTGTCCAGCACAGGTGTGACTCCCATGCAACTAGCATTTACAGCACACTGTGACATAGATTTCTGCATACTGTACTGGTTTTGGCTAGGATAGAGTTAATTTTCTTCACAGAAGCTAATTGGGAAGAGACCCACCTGGGACAGCTGACCCCAGCTGACCAAAGGGATATCCCAGACCATATGATGTTGTGTTCAGCAATAAAAGCTGAGGGGAAGAAGGAGGGGGATGTTTGGAGCTACGGTATTTGTCTTCCTAAGTAACTGCTGCAGGTGATGAAGCTTTCCCGGAAATTCCTGAACACCTGGCTGCCCATGGGATGTAGTCAATGAATTCTTAATTTTTCTTTGCTTGTGCATACAGCTTTTCCTTTCTTTATTAATCTGTCTTTACCTCAACCCATGGGTTTTCTCACTTTCACCCGTCTGATTCTCTCCCCTATCTTGCTGTGGGGGAGTGAGTGAGCAGCTGTGTAGGGCTGTGATGCTGACTGGGGTTTAACCATGACATATGCTATATGACTATACATTGTAGTAAGAAACACTGCTTTTTGATTGATATCTCCCTACTGTCTGATAGATTCATTTGTTGCCCGCTAGTTCTTAAATGGGACGAAGTAGTGAATGATGGATTAAAATCATCGTCTTTTTTGGAGACTGAGTACTTACATCATAAGCCTTTTGAGGCCTTATATCATCTTTGCTCCCTTGAAACTTTTGCAGATCTACTAAATCCTTTTGACCATGAGGGATTTCCCCACAACACTGCAGATGTGGGTGCCCTGTGAAGTTTATAATGGCATAATGTTATTCTCTCTTCTTCTCAACATTCTCAATCCTTTCCCTGCCACTTCTGTCTCCAACAAAACTCCCTCAACAGACAAAACCGTGTCTGAAGTCTTAATGCAGGCTGTGCTGAGAGCAGTGGAACAGAAGACTGGAAGGGATGTTTGCTTGGGTGGCTGAGTCTAGGATGTTGTCAGAGTAATCAGTTATGCAATTTCATAAAATTGTACAGATCATCTGTTTTGCAGATGCCATGCACCACCCTGACAAGGCCATGTAATCCTCCCTAGCAAGATTTAACAAACAGAGGACTGGTAATAAAAACAAAAATCCCTAACCATGTTGTGCCACTGAAAGAAAAACAGAAAAGAACAAAGTTATTACATCCTACTACTACACGCTTTGATAAAGGTTATGGGTAACCCTAGTCAGGCTGAACCAAGACATAAACATAATTACTTAACTAATCAGCTTAATTTGCTGTTTCTTGTAATTCTAGTTTTGTCATTCAATCCTCTCTGTGTGCCACCCAAGCATAATTCTAAAGCATATTAGCTCCTTTTCTCATGCTATCTATCTAGCTTGGAAACTGCCCTAGAAATTAGTTTCTCAGTGTCCAGAAGCTTTATTCCAATTTTCTGTCTTAGATATATTTTCTGCTAATTATTATTATTCCTTAAACTTAATATAGTCTGGGAGATATTTTATTATTTTTTCAATTTACTGGACTGGACCTATGGTGAAAATTTACCTACAGGCAATTTAAAATGTTAAAAATACTCTAGATGTTTTCTCCATTTCACATTGCTTTTCTGGTTGGGTAAGTATTTCAACAATTTGGTTAGCTGTGAAGTTTCTGGTTTAAGCACTTTAATAGGAATATAACTAAGGAAAAATTATGTATACACCTTTCTTTGATACATGTGCACAATGGAAAATGTGTTTTGTAGAAAAATTCCCAAGCCCAAATCAATTTAACTAAAAGCTAAGACCTGGCATATGGAAAATTCCACTCCTAGAAGATTTTAAGAAACTTGAGTAATAGAAAATTGAGGTTTTAGACCTCTTAAATGAGTTACTAGCTACTGTTAAACAGTATCATATGGGTAATACTAAAATTTTTCTATTTCAGTGTTTTTGTTCTTGCTATTGCTATGATTTCTTAAAGAAAAAAGAAGAGTTGTTTTTGAATCATCAGGATGCTTACTAAAAACCTAAAATTCAAACACTGCTAGCAGCTAGCTAGCAGACTATTTCGTGAATGCACTGCAGAAACAAAAAGATTGGTTTGAATATTTTACAAGCTTAGGTTGTGAAATTCTTTGATCAAAGACTCTCAACTATGTCATAGCATTAAGTCAAGCTTTCTGAAGTGCTATGTGCATCTGAGGAATTTCCATTGTTTTCAAAGGACAATTTTTACAGGCTGGCTTTGAAGTGAGGAAAATGCGATGAGGCCTATAAGTAGGTAATCTGTAGAAAACACAGCAGTTATAAAATCACATAAAGACACTTTTGTTCACTGATAAGCATATGAATACAATGTTTTACACTGAAAAAGAGTATTTGTACCTTAAAATAAATGCACAAGTTTGTAGTTTCACAGCCATAATCAAGAAGTAAAGGATTGAAAATACAGTGCTTCTAAACAGAAATCAGTGTCGCCTTTTCCTTGTGTAGACAACTGCTGGTAATGGCTGGTCTGGTGCCAATACAACCTGACACAGCATTGGATTGGTCTGACATAATTTCTGTTATTTCAGTAAATAATCAAATTTTAAAATCTATTATCAGATTTTCAGGCTTGGTTTGAATATGCTCCAAAATACTTCTAGCTGACCAAATTTGCTGTATCCCACATCTCACTCTTATGTATGTGATACCAAAGTCACATTACAAGGAATTATTTCAGTTTCCAGATGGTACTAGGTAATGCAGCTAGATATGAACTACATTAGTAGATGTACACGAATTAGTAAAGTCTATTACAGATTTATTCTAGGATAAATATCACAAATTGTTGTTGAAGTGTCGTGATTGCTGTAACTTTTTTTGTCACTTACTGGAAGTTAGCTATTGCTTGGACTTCACCTAAATTTCAGTTTCTTCTATGATACTGTCTGACTAAGGCAGAAAAAAAGTTTGCTTGATGGAAGTGAATTTAACTATGGATACTGAAACACAGAATTTCATATTTTACCTGTTAATCTGTTAAAGTAATCCTATTTCACTAGTTAGCAAGGAAGAAAGAAAATGAGTACTTAAGTTAAAATGTTTGGTCTGCTTTTTCAGAATAGTCCTTTTTTCTTCTTGGAGTAACAAAAAAACTCCCTAGAACTAGATGTTCCTAATTTACTAGGAAATGTTATAAAAAATAAGGTGTGATAGGTCCATTTCAGGAATTGGATTTTAGCTTCTGAGAAGAGGCACTTGCAATATGTGTTCCATTCGATCAGATAATGTTAATGGTAAACTGATGCTTAATATAAAATAGTTTTGAGTCTTGCAGTAAGAAAGTGTTAAGCATGCTCCCTTATTTCTGCTGAAATAAATCCCTCACTGTTTGGTACCTTTAACATGAAAGAACAAAATGTTCGTGTTTTCACCTTTCCTGCTTTTTTTTACCTCTGTGATCTTTGGTGCTCTTCTCCCATACTCTACGTCTTTCCTGTTCCTGAGGTATCCCACCCAGCTTTACCTAATTTTTGGTCTGAGAAACAGGAATTAATTGTCCTGTGTGATCTGAGTAGCACATGGACAGTCTTTATCTAAGAGAAGAAGCAAGAGATGACTCCTCCCAGAAAGGAGGTCCTGGAGGACCCCTGCCCCTACAGGGGCAATGACCTCCTTGCACTGGAAGCCCCTCCCCTCTTCCATTCATGTGGTTTCTTTACTCCGTTTCTTTCTACCCCTGTCGGGTCTCCATGTAAAATGTCATACCCCACGTGTTGACAGAGTGCCCTGTGATCGTCTGGCAGGACCAGCTGCCCCATCCAGTTTACCTAGAAGTACCTCAGAACAGGAAGCCCCTTCTCACTACATATAGAGGGGCCCCCATTTTGTTCAGCCATCACTTTATGGCAGAGAGCTGCCATTTTGTAAGATGTTGTAACCCAGATGTTTTTGTACTGCTTTGTGATTGGCTGGTGGCTTTCTGTGAGGCTGTCATACCCCACGTCTTCTCAGGTAGCCCTGTGATTGGCTCTCAGGACAAGCCTCCCCTTTCCTATGCTGGAAGGTCATGATCACCGAAATTCTCTTTTCACTAAATACACTGGGGCTGCAATGTTGTTTCAGCTGCTGTTTTATGGTGGGGAGCTGCCATTTCTGACAAGGTCGTGACCCTGTGATTGGCTGCCCATTTGGATCACAAAATGTTAACACAGAGAAAAAGATACATTTATAAATAAATTTTCATTTCTATATATAAATTTACATGTAAAAGAGTGTAGAAATATGCAGAAATATATATGTTATTTATTTATACATGCACTTCATATATATATTTATATGTGTGTACACATAGCATATAATTATACACACACATGAAGGTACATACATTAAAACAGATAATATACCTAAAAGTGTAGGTATATAATGTACAAAACTTTCTTTAATACTAGCTAATCAAACTGATGAGTAAAGTTTGAATGTGAATAGAAATAAAAGAGGTAAAAGGTATAAGGCAAGTTTGAGGCCTCTCATTTTACAAGGGTGCTGAACAAGCCCTCGCATGTTGGTGTGGGGGGACGTTCATGAGGATGGGGGCCACCGGAAGGGTGGAGGGCCACAAACACTTTGGAACATGCCCAAAGGCTATAGGATCTAAGGAGGCCACCAAGAGGCCCCTGCACAACCCCTGCCACATGCAAAGCAGAGAGCAGGGCCTTGAGCTGCTCTGAGAAGCCCTGCATCCAGCCCCAGACCACCAGGAGGACCACGCACTTGGGGGGGCTTTGGGGCTTTGCACCGTGCTGGAAGACACAGGCAACGCTGCCTGAGAAAATGCAAAATCTCAGTTTAAGAAGAAAATGTACATGGGGACAATAAGGAAAAGCTCTGAAGTGATTCCTGAAATTCCCACATGAACCAGAAAAAAACAGCCAACGGGCCTGTGAGTCAGAAACCAATGTTCTGAGGTAAGTGTCTCACAGAGGTGGGGGGAGCTCCCTTTCCCATGGGTCTGGGGGAGCTTACAGTTACCTGTAGGACCATTACAGGGTGCAGGTTGGTGCTGTATGTGTTTCCTAAGTCAATTAACTTACAGTTTCAAAAACTCCAGCTAAGTGACCAAGGTGTGCCATGGTCTTTTTACCTTCCTATCTGGGCCTGCAGCAGTCAAAGGAAGGAGAATGGACATAGAAAAGACATTTAAGTGGCATTTGAGGAAAAAAAGCTGGACAAGCCTGACAGGCCACCAGTTCCCCTCATACCCTATTAATAATTTTTTTTTTTTTTTGCATGACTTAAATTGATGGTCCAGTGTTTCCTTTCTTGCATGTGTGTAGTAGCTGCCAGTTGGTAAACGTGTCTATCCCACTACTTCTGTTAAAAGTTAGCTATGTTCCTGGGGAGGTGGGAAGCTTTGGGGGTATAAATCCTCTGTTAGAAGCTGCTGAAAGGCAAACAGAAAAAGCCTGAACAGAAGCCAAGTGAGAACCTGGCTTTAAAAACCAGGATGCTTACAGCTTATACAAGGCAGCAGGAAAGCACTTTAAAAGAAACAAGGACTAGAGGTGAATAAAACATTGAATTCTTCTTGTAAATATTGATTTTTTTCCCTCTATTTTGAACTACTGAAATTGTTTGTTTAAATGATATGACTATTTTTCATTTTGTTTCTTCACATTTTAATGGTCACATAAAAATGTCACTGTTATGTGGCTAAACATTATCAGTGAATATTTTTGTCATTTCATAAGATTTATTTAAAGTGATTTTTGGTCTGTAAGACTTGTGATGAATCCTAAACATAATTATAACTTTACTATTCTGCTGAGAATAGTTATTAGAACACGTTCTCAAACACATACAGATTATTCTTTTCCTTTATACTGTCTTCAGAAGTATATATGAATAAACTTCTAAACTATTTAATATTTTAAACTTCCTATGTGAGATTTCAGTTGCTATGCAGTTTACCATTAAGTGCTTTTTCCCTCCTTAGAATTTTGTCTTCTGTAGGAAGTAATGAAGTACTGGTTTCTTCCTCAGTGAATGAGGAAATCATGTCTGACAGAAGAGAAGGCTGTGACCAAAGACATGATGGAAATAAGTTTTACATTAATTCCGTCACATTGGTGTGCCTGCCTTGGCACAATGTTTTCCTTTACCTGGGTACATGATTCATAAGATTCTATTAAGATACAACAATTCTGCAAAATGGAATTTCCTTTTGTCTAACAGATGTCTTGTTCTTAAGCTTTCTTCTAGGCTGTAAGGGTACAAAAGATGTACTAGGAACATGCAGAAGCCTATGGAACACATTTGAATATGTATTGATTTAACATTTGTGTGAACTATAGTATCTGGAACTGGATGACATTTCAGGACTGCTACGGAAGACAACAGTCCTAACCAATACAAAGGCATGGAGAGGTTGCCTGATCTCTCTTTAGAAATTGAGTCAAGAGCTTCATCTGTTGCCAAGTGGCATCTCTTATGATAACCAAAAAAGTTCTAATTAGCCAATAAGGTAAACCTTGACATATGGGTAGCAGGACTGTCAGTGAAAGGGTATTATGACAACTCACAGAAGGAGTACTTAGAATATTATTTTAAAATGAAAGAAATACTTTTTTTTTTTTTTTGTTACTCAACAGTGTTATTTCTGTCTGTTCTATCTATGGCAAACTTTTTTCCAGTTTGGCTTGTATAAAAAGGGATAATGTCATGTGGGTAATGGAAGATGATAAATTGTGAAGGCTTACCAGAATCAAATAAAATAGAGATAGAATGTGATCGGAATAGAATTTTTAGACAAAACAACTGCATAGAAAGAAGTGCATTGTTATCTTCTTTTGCGATTCTGAGACACAGAGGTGGAAAGTTTACTGTAACAATGCCGAGATACTGAGGGGCAGGACCAGAAGCTTGGCAGAACTTTTCAGGAAAACTTATGAATCATAAAAGGCAGCTGTCGTTTTATTGCCAGCAGGTACCAAAGTGACTACAATATATTAGAAAACAGAAATCCAGGAATCTTCTAGGCCTATGGAAAATAATTAAAAACATTTATATCAATATGAAGGGAGAGTGAATGTGAACACATGGGTGAAAATGCCAGGAGGAGAAGGGCTATAAAAATCACATGTATTGCTGACACCTACAGTAGCAGGTCATCAAGATCCTAGCATGCATCTACTTGCAATTTCTCAGGAAAAGCAGATCTGAAACAGAGACAGTGACTAAATCCTGATGACTTGCAGAAGTGGGACAGGACAGAGAGGTTAATCACTGCCAGCTCCTGAAGGGTGAGATGAAACACATCCAAAATAAGCACACTCCTAAGAAAAACCCAGGAGGTGTGGGAAGCAACCTGAAAACTGATGCCCCTTGTCTTCTACGGTATTGCAAGCAATCTTGGACAGACTACCCGGATATGGGTGTCTTAGGGCCAGATGCTTGGCAGACTGTTTACATACATTTTGGTGCTTGTGGATATGAGATTATAAGTCTGAGAGACTGAAATCAGTTATGATCCAACATAGATTAATCTTTCCTTCCTTGGAGGTATGTCATTGAGCTACATTGTTGCTCCACTGTTGCAAAATAATTTCCTCCAGGGTAATTTGGCAGTCATTATGTTTTAAGGAGTCTCTGAAAGATACGTATACTGCAATAAGCAATTCAACATTCATTCGTATAATTATAACATGCAAGATGAAATGCCCTATTTGTCAAAATAAAAGGTCATCTCTAGCGCTGAGGTACAAAACAAACCCACATTTCTAGGAATGGGTTCATCCCATCCTGACACAGTGAATTGTAACCACCAGAGCACAGAACTAAATGCAGGAAGACAATTAAAATGCCTATATATATTTGCAGAGCCATGGTGATGGGAGGGCAGGGGCGGAGGAGCTGCTGCCTTGTGGAGGGGTGTGCCAGGATGGTGCTCCAGCACTGCCACGTTCAAGGACTGTTGACCCCCGTTACCCCTGGACCTTCCCCTCTCCTGACCACGAGGGAGTGGTGGGGACTGGCAGGCAATCACATAAAAACACAGTGGGGTATCACCATTTACAAAATGGTGGCTCCCAATCATAAGCTGTCATCTGAACCAGAACAATGGCCCCATGTGCATGGTGGGAGGGGGCTTCCCATGCTGGCATACTGCTCGGGAAACGGGAAGGGGCAGCTGGTCCTGCTGGCCAGTCACAGAGCAGCCTGTGAACATGTGGGCTGTGACATTTGCAAATGGGAGAAAGGGGTGGAGTAAATAGACCATGTGACTGGAAGAGGGGAGAGGCTTCTGGGACAAAGGGATCATGTGATAGCCAGCAGGGGTGGGGTTTTCCCAGGAAGGTGGTGTTTGGGGCACCAATAATTTCTTCTCTTGGAGCACTCTTGTCCTTGTGCTGCCTGTGCACCAGCTGGTGAGGCAGTCTTTGGGAAATAGTTGCCAGCAGCTGGCTAACAGACAGAAGAAATAGAGACTGAGTTTTCCTTCCCTTTGGTGCACATGAGCTTTGGTCTCTTTAGCTACAGAGTTTTGTAAACCTTGTAGTAATTTACTTGTCTGGCTACTGTTAAATTTCAACCTTCAGATTTGACTGAAATTGGCAAAAGTACTCAAACCCTGTACTGGTGGATGGGTCGAGTAAAGACAGACAGAATGACTGTCTGTGTTTTGTTTAGCGTTGAGGCGTTAGCGGAGGTTAAGATAAAAAGATACAGAGATGACCAGCTTCTCAATGTCACCTGAATGTGCCAAATATAACCATATGTGCCATTATGCCATATAATAATGTGGGAAATAAGGCAGAGACAGTAAAAAACAGACAAGAGCACACAGCTGAACTGAATTCAATGTATAGTTTACGTTAATGTTGAATAACAGGATGATTTGCAGAAGTTAGCTAGGCTGTATCCCTATGCCTGTTCCCCTGATTGGAGAAAAGGATTTATTTTATGTTCAAGGACACATTAAATCATGTATTGCACTATGTTTTAACACAGCTCTTGGATTCACATTTTTTCATTTCAACTTGGACATAAATATTGTGACAGTTATTTCTGTCAGCATTGCACATTTGCAAGCGGAATGAGCAGACGTATATGTCACAGGTGATTGAATGGGTAATTCTAATAAGAGTTTAGGAACAGAGCAGCAGAAAAGGCATTGAACATGGATGAGGTTAAAGATGCAGCCTCTGCTTTTTGCTCTCCTCATCTATGTACCTTGTACCAGCTACTTGCAGTATATTTAAGGCATGCCATATGTACCTGCTCTCCACCAGGACTGCCTTGTGTTTTTGTTTTTTGCTTTCAGGAAATCACATTTTATCTCTCTAGTAGACTGGAAATGGTTGTAGAATAGTGAAGTCATCACGACAGAGAACAAAAACACAGTCCTCAGCTTTGGTCCAAACTTTTGAAAAGAACTGTCTGCTCTGAAGTGGCAGAACTGCTTTTATCTACCAGGTTGCTAAGGCTAAGAAGTAATCACATTTTAATTTGAAACATGTGGTTGAGCTGGATTTTCAACATGCTTCCTTTCTTGTCAAACCATTCAGAGGCAATAAAGTGTTCTCTGTCCTGCTTATCTAATTCAAGAGGGAGAGGTACATATCAATATTTTGGAAATAATGGGAGATGGATGAAGTCCTTCCAACCTTTTTGGCTTCTTTTGCACCATTGGTGCAGTTGCAGTAGAAGAGACTTGGCTTTGTGCTGCCAGCTTCCCAAGTTCTCCAGGGAGATGAACACCAGAGTGAAGAGAAGTTCTCGGCCACTAGCAGCAAGCTGCAGGCAGCAAAATGCCTGCAGCTGCTCAGCTGCTGCTCCACCTGTCAGCCTCTTTGTGGATGGAGTCAAAGTTGTCAGTTCAGCATGAAAAGAAAAAGAAAAGGCAGAGCTGGCAGTATACTAAAATGATTGCTTTTGAACACTGATGAGCTGTGCTGGAATCACTTTTTTGTTTCTAAGGATACACCGAAGTTCTCTGTTTGCCTCTTCTTATTCCCCTTGACTGAAAACCAAGGCTTCATTAAGATGGAAGATCTACTGATTCTTTGTAGGCGTGAGAACAGATTTCTGATTCATTTTGTGTGTTGCTGCACCAATTCAGTCTGTCTTTAGTTTGCCTTAAGTGATACCAGGTTTGTCATTACAGTCTGAACAAACCCCAGGAAAAAGCAATCAAAGTAAAGGCTTTAAGAATAGTAGGAGGAGAGAGAAAGGAAGATGTCTGGTTTTCATGCACATGTTAGTATACCGACAGTAAGACTTTTGTAATCTTTTATGAAGCCATTGCCATCTGGCATTTACTGTTTTCTTTACAATCCCTGATCATTGTGACATAAGGATATCTATGCTGTGGACAGCTGTGTAGTGAAGAGATGTACAACATAAGCCTATTAGGATACTTGAGGAATTGTGTCTGTATAAAGCTCTCCAGATCGAATTATCTCTTATGGAGATCTGCACTGCAAGGCTTAGACTTCATTCAGTAAGTTGTCTCTTTATTGCAGTTTGCTAAACTTTGGATTTAAACTTTTTTTAAAACCTTCATTTCTGTGGGAAAAAGCTTAAATAGAAATGCTATAGAATATTACAGAAAAAAAAAAGTATGAAAAGAACCTTACATTTTTAAGCCAATCCTTTAGGGTTTACTGAGGTCAAATTCATGAGTTTCCTAGCTGAAGTTGATTACTGAGCGTAAAGGCAGGCAAGCTCAATGTTGATCCTATATGTATGCAATATGTGTAAATAAGATACTCAGAAACACAATAATGTGTGTGCTGTAGTTGCGATTATCCTGTATGTGCAATATGTATGTACATATAGCCTGTAGTAGTATGGATATTGTGTGGTTGTGTTAAGACTCTGGTGTACTGAGGTTTTAAGTGCACAGATGTGCAACATGCTGTTGCCTTCTGCCAAGCAGATGTTAGTGATGTGGTAGTACATGTGGTAGGAAATGCAGGATTCTTTGTCACTTGATAAAAAATGAGGGGTACGGGAAGGAATGATGAAGAGAAGGAATCTAGGAGTTAATTAATCCTGTCTTAATTTGACAGGATGGCATAACTGCTCTGGATAGCTGTGAAATTTTGCATTACTGAGTTGTGGAAGACAAAATAAACAAAACTTATTAAACAGGTTCCAGATTTGAACTCTTTCAGGGTTTCAGTCACATCTTTCCTACCAAGGAAGGTAGCATCAAGTGAGTATCATATTTGCATCAAATTTGCACTTGCGACTCTTACTATACCGGAACAATTCTGCAAGGGCAATAATAATAATGTTAGTCACCGAGTTCTTTTCCTCAAATAACTTATGTGAAAAGACAAAAAACAGAGAAATTTGCTTGTCATCCACTATGATAACACGGTATGCTAACAAACAGCATACTACCTTTAAACAATGCTGTAGGGTTACTGTTAGCCTGCTTAGCTCAAAAAGCCAATACACTTTAAAAAGACAGTCAGTGTATAGAGAAATAATGAAAATAAATGATAGAGTTCATAACTATTCAATGTGGAGGGAGTGTTGACAAAAAACAATCTCTCTGGATTAACACCCAGTAATGAAGCATGTGCTATTGGAGTGCCTGAAACAATTATGGACATTGATATGTGTGAAATTATTCAAAATGGCTCAACATCTTATGAATAAATATGGTGTGGTAGAGGATATTGGAAGCTGTGCAAGTATTATGAACACCTTAGTGTCGCTGTTCAAAACCATAAAAAAAGTTTGGAAAATTTACTAGTAAGCATATTCCTGTTTAGTTCTGTTGCATATTGATTAACCTCTAAATCATAGGCATTGGAACAAAGACAAGTATCTCATATTTTTTTATGCTTAGTATTGTCTTTATGCTGTGGAAGTAAATAGAACACAATGTGTATATATGAAAACTGTGGTTTTTTTTCAGGGTATTCATGAGCTATGTACCTCTCCATCAGAAGTATCCCCCTTCCCCTGCCTG
>NW_010100567.1:42902-58167 GCF_000699245.1 Pterocles gutturalis | reverse complement strand
ATTCTGTGATTCCATGATTCTATGATTATGAAAATAACCTCGGCAAGGCTGAATTAACATGTCCCTGTAGTCAGGGCATTTGTAAATACAAAATGAAACCTGCAGAAGTGTGAAATACACACACCTGAATGACAAGCATTATAAAAAGAAGTTACATATTTCAGAAAACAGATTTTCTTTTCTCTGGCTTTGAACTGGCATGGAAGGTAACTCTAAATCTGTGGGACACAGAGAATTAGCTAATAATTTTTTTATGAGTTTTAGTATTTTTTTCGTAAAGCCTTGGCTGCTGGAACAATTTGATTCTGGAAGTGTCTTAGTTTTCAAAATAAGTTCTTGAGCCCCTTGTTGTGAGAAAAACTTGGAAACAAATCTCAAAGACTTAAAATCTATTAAAAAAAAAAAACCCAAAGTCAGTTAAAAGGGGAATTTTGATTTGACTCATTTTTTAAGGAAGGGTAAGGTGATTTATTTTTAAATGCTTGAGATGGACAGTCCTTAATATCTCTCACACTTTATCACTGCTTAATTATGTCCTTTCTGAAATGGTAAGACACACTCAAACTGTAGCAGGATGTAAACCAGTTCCTGCTAAAACCTGTTGGCTCAACAAAAATCTCATTATATATTGCCATCAGTAGTTGTTTTACCGAAACAGGGCTGACTCACAGAGCTGAGACACCTTGCAGCTGCTGAACACGGAGGCATATATCCCCACAACACTGCAGCTTCTATGGGATTCCTCCACTGCACTTAGTGCCAAGAGCAAAATAAGAGCTGTTTCCTTGTAGGCTTTAATTGAGCTAAGCTCTCTTTGATTCAAGAGTTAGTTTTGCCTGAGCAGCGAGTGCAGAACTAGGCTGTACAAATAGTTTCAGTATAGATCAAAAGATTATTGTATGTAGATATTAACAACTAACATTATTGATATTAATGAAGAGACATACTGTGCTTACCATCTGCAGATGTTGGAGTGGGTGGATGAGATTTGGGTTTCAGGGATTTGGAAACAACCTGATATTTTTTTTCCATTTGGTTAATTATGAACTGATTCTTAAAACAGATAACAGTGACTAATTTGGCCAATGAATTTAATGAGATGAAAGGCAAGTACAGAAACAAAGCAAACAAAGAAAGGAGAAAAAAAACAACACAGGAGCTTTAGCATATATTTAATGATGTGTAATTGCTGTTGGTAGGAGAAATAAACTTTTTGCCAAAACTAGTAAGGTAATTTTTCAGTTTTAGATGTTCAAATTTCAGTCAGCGTTTAAACACATGATAAATATCAATGGCAGATCTTGTTGTTTCTGACTTGTACAAGGTTTAGAATGCTTATGGGTCCTGCGTCAGCCAATAAATCTATGGTTCAAAGGAGGAAATGTATGTATGGGTGTTGTTACCTGTCTTGTTATATAACTAATTATTTAATATTTTCTGTTCATAGGCTGTTACATTTTAAGTTTTTAATACAGAAAACAAATCTTCATGTTGTATTTTGTTTGGGGAGTTGCATTGGTTTTGATAGTGTTTCTGCCTGCTGTGGTGAGAAAAATCTTCAACATATTTTTCATGTGCTAACTGTAGCAATGTTGCTTTCCTGACATTT
Organism: Pterocles gutturalis; assembly: GCF_000699245.1. Classification (NCBI taxonomy): domain Eukaryota; kingdom Metazoa; phylum Chordata; class Aves; order Pterocliformes; family Pteroclidae; genus Pterocles; species Pterocles gutturalis. The sequence continues at coordinate 56,558 of NW_010100567.1, read as the reverse complement.
TGCTTGCTTTAAAGACCGAAACAGTCCCCAGCCCAAGGAGCACGCCCTGTCAGCCTTGACTGCTGCTAGAGTAAGGGTCTGCTTCTCGAGGGAAAGCTGACTAAATTTTCTTGGCATTATAAGATCATATACCATCAAACTTAGATGATAGCAGATTTGTTTAAATGCAGATTAAAGAAGAATCGTAGGTAATTTGTGGCAGTTTCTGGCACATACCATTACGGTCCTTTAAGAGAGCTTTTTTGTGAACACAGTCCACTTGTCTTCTTTCTCTATGATTCCTTTTCCATCATCAATCCCTCATCTTTTCTGGACGACTTCTTTTCAGCTCCTTTGTCTTTTCTTAGGTTAGTTATCTGTTGTTTTATTTTTCCTCCTTCCTAGTTCTCATTGTGACTGTGCATCCTTGGGTAGGAAGGACACCGCTTGTTGAATCCAAGTATTACCTTGCTGTGTCCTGCAGAGAACCTCTAAGCTGTAGGGAAGAGCCAGTCACAGGGTAGCACATCGTGTTGTGGTTCTGCAAGGAACCCTTCATCTTCCAGAAACGCCACTACAACATAGTTCAGTTCAACCTTAGTGAGGTTTTTCACATTCAGTGAAACACGTGGGACACCTGTTTTCACCTCTTACGCCTCATGTGGTATCCAGGGCTGTACAAAGGTGGGTGACCACAGTGCTGCCGCTGCCCATGCACACAGCTTGGTTTCCTCAGGAGTGGGCACTGCCAGACTCTGCAGAGGAACAGGCGTGGACAGAAGAGCAAACACAGCACAGCCAGTGCTGTGACTACTGCCAGCAGCAGGACTCCAAGGAAAAAGCTGCTTTGTTCATGTTCTGAGGCAGCTGAGAGACCGAGGCTACCAGCAAGGGCCGAACCAGCCCCAAACCAGCAGCAGTACACAAGAGCTCTTTCCTTCTTGGTCTGCGCAGCACAAAGGAGATGTCACAAAGATGAAGTGACTTGCTTGAGGCTCCACAGAAAATCGGTGGCAGCATTCAGCACCGAATCTCCTGAAGCAAATGAGCATGCTTGGAACCACAGTGCTGCTCCGTAGGCCTTCCATCAGCTCATTACATAACGTTAGTCTTATTAACGATGACCGTTTTTATCTAACCAGAGCCAATGAACCTTAGGCTGCTGCAGGGGGAAGGGATGCATTACATGGTAATTACAGGATGCGCGAGCTGTCCAAGAACATTTTATGTTGAACGTATTTTATGTTATGCAGATATAAAAAGACTGCAGGTGGCTGCTCTCTCAGCTTCATCTCTTGACTTTTGGACTGTGCCTCTATGGAGGATTTTCAAACACTTCTATGCCGGGACAACAGACAATGGAAGGCTGCCCAGATACAACTTGTGTCCTACTGGGAGGAGAAGAAATGGCCATCTTCATGTTCAGCTTCTCTGTGCGCGAGTATTTCATTTTGGCCAACAAACACAGAAAATAAACAAACAAAAGAACTGCACTTTCAGTAAAAGCTCCTACTTAAATAGCTTGTTAGAACAAAGAGCTTCAAGGAGCCTCAGTCATAAGCAATAAGCTACCGATTGACAGTAAAAAAAGAATTAAAATTGTGGAAATATCTTACTGTATATGGAAGGATTTTGAGTTGAGCTACCTAAAAAGGTACATATTATCCATTAGGTTTTATTTTCTTTTAGTACTGCAGGAGGGGTGGGACTGAGAAAAACTGTTCTGCATTGCCTTTTATTCAGTGACGAATCTCATCAGTTGTGTATGCTTTTATCATACTTTATTGTAGGAATCATTTTAAGTTTTATATTAAAACTTCTCATATTAGACTAATCCAGTCTAGACATTGATTTCAGTGGGCATTGGAACTTTCTTAAATATTTTCCAGAAAAGTTTCTTTCATCACTAGTAAACTTGGACAGCAGACAAATGAAATGGATGAAAAATATGTATTTAGATCATGGCACGTAAGAAAGGGATCTCAGTGCAATAGCCTGTCACCAAGATGTTTGCTTTTGAAGTAGTTATTTTTTTTAGAAAATCCTTAACTTGCTGTAAAATGTATTATTAGTGGGAATCTTCAAAGCAAAACATTTTTCCCTCCCACTTTTGATTATTTGATAAAGAAAGGATTCTTAACATAATCATATGGTTAAAGTGATTATGTAAAATAGCTTTTTAGCAATTAATATTTGAGTGAAAGCCTGCTCTAAAGTGAAACCATAAAGGATCTTTGTTACAGTATCAGATTTCATAAAGAGGCTGTTTAGCTAAGCTTTTTCTGTACAAACAAAACAATAAAAAACAAGTGTGAAAAACTCATCATTTTAGGACTTTTCTGCTGTTGAATATCAGTCTCTTTGCTGATACTGGGGCAGATTTATCTATAATTCCAGATCTTTTATCTTGGAATATTTTAACATAATCAGTGCTTTTTCACTGTGATCATAAGGTTTCATTATTTTTTTTTTTAAAGCTGTTAAAAGATAGAGTGGTACTTTGGCATGGATTCACAACGAGCTTTGATGAGTTCCAGAAAAGTGACTGTTAGACAAATACAAGGAATGAAAAGAACTTGTTATCTTTAACAAGAGCTTGATTGGATGTAATAAAAGTTCCTTGTTAATTTACTGAAGTTAGCAGCTATGCTGGTAATGAATTTATAATCAACAACATTTGATCTTCTGCGGAAGCTTTTGCCCCTTTCTCCCCCCAAAAACATTTCTGGAGAGAGTCCAGATAATTTCCTTTAATAGGGATTAAAACTTTAAAGGAGCGTTGCTTTATAGTGACCCTTTTTGGCAGTTTATCAGAACACTTATACAGCTGGTAAATGTAACTACAAAATTCTGTGGAGGGATGACTATTTTTCCTTAAACAATCTCTCCTCTCCCCTCCCTGCCATGGGCAGCACATTGTTTACAGCAACACTGACAAAATAAAGAATCACAAAAATGAGTTACGTGAACAGGAAAGCTTTGATTCTATGGGAATAGCTCCAAAAATCTCTTTTGTGTAATGCATGTTAAATGAAGTCATTATCCTAGAACTTTGAAATAATTCTACCCAAATACATATAACTTGGTTTTTTTACAAAGTAATTATGTTATATTTAGAGTTCTGAGAAATTGTCTGTGTTTTTAACGTGAATTAGGACTGACATTCACATGCGTACTCACACAAAGGCTGGTAAGTGTTGTGCTGCATTTGTAGAGAAGTTTTCCTGTTGACTCATTTTGATTTTACAATCCTTTTTACAAACTTGGCTTGTTGGAATTCAGTGTTTTCGTAGGGAGGAGGTTGGACGTCTGTTGTTGTTTTGTTAATTTTTTAAAAGTCTCTCAATCACCTCTGTATTCCCTTCTTTCCCAACCCCTGCCAAGCACTATCCTGGTCTATGGGGGTGAACACCAAGAGCAGAGGCACAGATGGACAGGGTAGACAGACAGCCCATATAATCCATCCTATGCTGCTTTTATGAGTCTATAAAAATGCAATAAAGAAAAGGGTCTCATTAGGCAGAGGCAGGGGGCTGATTGATTTGCAGGCCACACTCAGTTTATAGCTGCCTTCTGTGTGAAAGTCCACCTTACAGTGTGAGTTTACCCTCTTTGCCATGGCTTGTTTAGTTAGACTTCATTTACTTCTGATAACGTTGAGCATTATTCATGTTTTTGTAGTGACTTTTACCCCAATTTGGCACCTAAGTATGGACTCCCTCTCATTTTACTCGGTAGAAATAAAACCCCTAAGCCAGAGGTCAGGAGAAAAGCTGAGTGAAATGCTCCTACCAAGTGCGAGTTGTCTGAGAAGGCAGGAGCTGTTTAATTGAAAGGGAAACTTAATACTGTCAAAGCTCTCATTTCAGCTCGTGTGTATTTTTCTGTATTGCAACAAATGCTACCTCCAACTACAAAAAGAGGCTAAAGGAAAAATTCTTTGTACGTAACCAGTCTCACTGATTCTCAGAACAATCCATTTTATTTTTTGTTGTGGGAGTCTTTCTAGGGAAGAGTGTTTTTTAAAAGAAATAAGAGCGTGTAATTTTAAAATTACAAAAAAGGCAGTGGGACTGAGAGAGCTGGCTGCATCAGTGGTGCAGCTTTCTTCAAGCAAGGCCCGTGATTCTCAGTGTTGCCAAACTGCTGCAGGTGGATTCAGGGAGAGAGGCGAGAGTGCCTGGCCCCTGCACCGCAGAGCACGAGAGGCGATGAGTAAGCTGTTCTAGGACCTAGACATGGACGTGGAGCCAGCAGTTCCTGACCCGTGGGGAGCAAGGGCCAGTTCTTGACTCTGCTGCTGACCCCGGGCAAACTGTATTATCTCCCTGAGCCTCAGTTTCCCAATCTGCAAAATGGGACCGAGCACCATTGTCATCAAGAGGTTAAAAGTCTCTCTGTTTCAGATAAGTATGCAAGACGTTTTTATCTTAGATAAGGCTGGGAAAACAGAATGTGTTGCCCATACGCAATGTATTTTTGGGGAATCCCACCTAAATAAATGATGACAAATTCCTGAAGATTAACCGTTTATCCAGTCTTATGGAGCCGTGGATACTTTTATTCATATAATCACTTAATATTTCAGTGAATCCAATTAAGCTTTTCCTCAGCTATCTCCTGTGTCTATGAGTTCTAGCGGTTCTGCATTAAATATTTCTCTTTTATCATTTTTTAAATTGTTGTCTCTTAAGTTTTATTGGATATTACCAATACTTAGTAAAAACAGCAGTTCATAAACATTTGTAATAATTTAAGGAAAGGATCAGTCTTAAATTAAAAATGCTTTTTAAGCCCAGTTGGTGGAAACTGTTTCAAAATGTTCAGGATAATTAATGTTCCAAAAAAAATTCAGCCTTAAGAGGGCTGTCATTTGTATAGTTGGAAGCTCTCACCATTTACATTCATGACATTTTAATTAATATTTTTCATTCTTACTGGATATCTAAAAGCTTCTATTTAACCTTAAGAGAATAAAATGAGAAAATTGGCAAACTTAAAAACAAATAACTCTGTTCCAGCCAATAATGACTTACTAAATTGTATCATCATGCCAGAAAAGTTTGGAGTCTTATGTTCAGTCAGAGAATTCCAGTCACCATTATAAAACCTTCCACAGTATTTAAAATGTTTAAAGCCCATTGGGAAAAATCTGTCTGGGTATTTAGCTCAATCACTATTATTATTATTAATAACAATAATAATAATAATTTTATTCTTATTATCAATATCTAGTATTATTGTTGTTGTCTTCCTCCTCCCCACTTCCTTTTTATTCAAACAAACAAGCAAACAAACAACTGCCATGCGCTGCAGTTAACCATTACAACTCATCTCTCCCCTTTGATACTACATATTACCCCTATGGAGCTGATTCTTCAAAGCCATGGACTGGGTATGAGGAGCCAGTTTCTGTTCATTTTAATGAGGATTAGACATCCATCCCCTAAGGCACCTTTGAAAAATCTCCACCAGATTCTTTATGGCTCTTCTTGGAGGCAACAAAATGTTTACCCAGTTATGGAGCTGCATTTCCCAAAACACTGCTAACGTAGAGAACATCTTACTTCCTCAAGTTTAAAGAGCCCCATTTTTCTGTTCAGCCAAACTTTCTATTTAATTTCTGTTGAGTCCTCTATATGACACAGTTTCAAAGGGGAATGACAGTTTTGGGAAGGAACTAGTAGATCATCCTTTTTGCATGCAAGGAAGATGATACCTTGTTTTTTGACATGCATGCTGTAACCACCGGTTTAGATCCTGTTCTCCTTTTCTGGATGTTACATTGACAGCCTTCTTCAGAAAACAGATTTCTTTCCATCCTGCTCTGAATGATGTATTTAAAATGTGTTTTACCTTAAACATGCAGGCTTTCAAAACAAAATTACTGAACCAGACAAGGGGGAAGGAAGAGGAGAATTGCCTATTCTAACAGAGCTAAAAAGCAACAAACCCAAGGACATTTTCCATTTATTGACTCGCAGACCCCAGCAGTAGTCTGGAATCCCTTTCTCATGCATTGCTGCCCTTCCATCTGAGTAGACTCTGGGAAATAATGAGAGCAAACCTCAACTCCTCGGTTAGGCCAACTTCCTTAGAGGTATCTGCTCTGCAAACATTTCCTTTGAAAAAGTAAGAAGTTTGCCATGTATATAAACAGAAGTATCCTTAGTTATAGCAACATGGACGGCTGCTAAATTGCATTTAAATTGCTCTTGTTTAATTTATGTTCTGCACTGTCTTCCTTGTATATATCCCTTAGTTATGTTTTTGTCAGTTGTGTTTCTTTAAATGTATTATAAATCTGTATTTCCCTCATAAACCAGTCTGGAAAAGGGCATCTGTACTGGAAACTGGTTTTAGTGACTTGACACTTTGGCTCTTTTATGTTGTGAAACGAGTTTTAATTTTCTTAACATAGGCCAGGCATGGTACATAAACGTCTTCCCCCCCAGGGAGGCTTTTATGTTTGATTCCTTTAGTGGCAAGGCTTTTGAATTTCTCCCCTTGATTGACTTGATTATGATCTTCCCAGTATATATCCTTCATGTTGATGAATTCCTGGTAGGGATCCTCAAAGGAGTTTACAAGCCTCAATGCTAGATGAAACAGAAGAATTAAATTATCCCTGCAAAAGCTGCTACTAGTGGAAATAGGAAGTTGAATATTAGTGCTGCAGATTTATTTATTCTTGGAGTGTCTATTTGAGATACTGGGGAAAGATTCATTTTTAGAGGGTAGGTGCTCTGAGGTTTCTGCCTGGTGACTCTGAATCTGCACAAACTCAAAACCCAGTTTGGAAATGTACGTCAGAACCCCTGTAAACGTCGTCCTGGCTTACTCTGCTCTTGTGCTTTGTTAGTGCTGAGACGGAGTGGATCTAACCATCCTTGATGCAGGTCTTCTTCTCACTTAGGAGGAAATTGTTGGTAGAATCTCACTGCTGCAGGGAGCAGCTAATCCAACAGTCCACAAGAGAACTAAGCAGCGAGTCCTACTCAGAGTCTTTTTGAGGTGAAAGGCAGATTACCCAGGGATGGAGAATGCTGTTAGAACTGACCATGATGACATGAGGGCACTAAATAGCATACAGTGACTATCTGCCATATATACACATTTACTTATATGTTTGTTCGTGATAGATGTGGCCAGGGGCACTCTGAGGTGCTGTTCCTAGAGCTGACTGTGATGAACTCCACAGCTCTGGAGTTTCCATGCCAAGAAAAAAGCAAAAGAGCAAGATAGTTTGACCCTACTGTAGTTTTCATTGTTGGATTTCTAGTGTAAATAAAGAATCACATTTTTTTATATTGAGGGAAGAGAATCTTTATTAACTCTGTCGAACAGTTAGTAAGCCATCCTGATCAAAGGATGAGTCATTTTTGCTACTCAGCTTTACAATCTTTATTGATATATAATGTTTTGAAAATTAGCACTTTTGTAACTGATTCAAGTTGGATGCCACAAATAATCTAGCAGGGACTTAAGAAAATTTGGCAGATAGGTAGTGCTAAGTCTGGGTGCTGCACCTTTAGCTGTGAGCTGCCAGCTTTGCACAGGAAGGGGCTGAGAAGCCTTTCCTGTAGGAGGCTGGAGACAGACAGACCTGCTTCTTCCCCTTTGTGCTTTCACACACATTCTTTGTATATTCTTAATGTAAAATAAATAGAGAGACAAGGAAATGGGTGAGAGAGTTGGAAGTGTAAAAGGGAGAAGACTCATGGGTTCAAATAAAAAGTTTAATAAATAATAGTAATAATAATAGTTGCAGTAGTAGTAGTAATAATAATAATAAATAATTTTAAGGAAAAGGCAAAAAGTAACAGGGAGAAAAATAAAACCCAAGAAAGACAAGTGATGCAAATGCAAACAATTGCTCACCACCAACTGACCGATGCCCAGCTACTCCCTGACCAGTGCCACCCTGCCAACCTCCCCCTCAATTTTATTGTGGCGCATGACATCATATGGTCTGGATGTCATATGGTCTGACCCCTGTGGTGAGCTGGGGTCAGCTGTCCCAGCTGTGTCCCCTCGCAGCTCCTTGTCACCCCCAGCCCACTCGCTGGTGGGGTGAGGAGCAGAAAAGGCCTCGACTCTGTGTGAGCCCTGCTCAGCAATAACGAACCATCCCTGTGTTACCAACACTGCTTCCAGCACAAACCTAAACCAGCCCCAGAGCAGCTACTGTGAGAAAATGAACTCTACCCCAGCCAAACCCAGCACATCCAGAAAAGGAAACTAAGTGGAAAACGGCAGGATGAATGTAATATTTTTCACAAACTTTTTTTTTTTTCCTTATCAGAAAACTATAGTTGGGGCTTTTTCACAAATTAATTCAGATGTGCTGGAGTTAACAAGAAAGAACTGGGCAGGCAGGAGAGGCAGAGGTATAACTGAAAACAGGCATAAATTCAGGTCTGGACATCTATGTGTATAAATTCTTTTCTAAGCACATAAAAGAGAAATAATACAGAAATGAAATACAGGAAAGCATGACTCCCTCGCAGTGCAGATCGCTCCCTCCCTCCTGCATGGGCGTTGAGCGTCTCCGCTGTCGTTTGTCATTGTTGGTAGAGCTGGCTGAAAATTGTCCAAATTTTATGAAAACTGTCGTGACCTTTTTTTCTGACTTGACAAATAAAAGGATGTTTTTTCAGGGTGGGGAGAAGTGTTATTATCTCTAGTGAAAGCAAGTTTATTTTTTTGAAACTGTTTTACTGGTTGTTGTTTCTATTTTGGTAGATCTGTGTGTATGGAAAATGATGCCAGAATACTAACACTGGGTTCTGCCAGGAATCACTTCTGATTTGCTTCTTTCTTTCTGTCCCGTTACAAAAGTGAAATGATTAAGGTTTTAATTATCGATTATCTTCTTCACATAAGTTTCTAATCTATTTTTAACACTCTGGACTCCTGTGTGTGGTCTCCTGCAGAAGTGTTTTCAAAGAATGCTGGCAGAAGGGATTTTTTTTTTTTACCAGTTTTGAATTTGCTGCTATTCACTAGATCAGAGAAGGAGAAAAGCAAGGATTTATTAAGATCTTGGGATGTAGCTAGTTCCTGGTGGTAACTTTTTGGCCTTAGCATAGTGGCATGCTTATACCACATCCGTACCTGCTTTCCTGGGGAATCTCTTGCTGACTTTTGCTGCCTATTGAGGCAAATCCGTGCTACAGAGAATTGGGATTGTTTTTTTCCCCCAAATCAAAGTTTATTAATTCTACAAATGGTTCCAAATGAAGATCGGAACATATCTAATACAGAACTATTTTCAGATGGCAGGAGTAATAAATGAATATGACTTGCATAAGAATAACTTCAGTGAGAAAACTCTAGCATTAGCCACAGTTTTTGGAATTTGCAGGCCAGAGAAATGCACAGTATGAGAAGATATTTCTCCATGCAGTTTCTGGTGAGGTTCAAATGTTTTCAGAGCTTTGTAGATATTTTCAGACCCCAAAAAATGAAACCTGATGATCCAGAGATTTGCATTTTTGGGTTGAAGGCACAATGAAGTTTGAGATGTCTTCTTTGTTTGTTTCAGCATGCGCTGGGGATGATCTGCTTGATGACACTGAAACTTCAGCTGGAAAAGCTGAGGTTTGGCCCCATATAGCTCTTATAGGTAGGACTGGTAGATACCCGCCAGCTGCCCTTTTCCCATGCCATTGCTATGCCATATATATTGACATTTGTGAACAGCTGAGGGGGATCATTTTTCTGCTGTGACCAGGCGTGTGGCTGTGAATATTTCATAGTCCACTCTAATGGTTGTGCTGGGGGAAGTATGTCTGGAAATAAGGTTCACCCTACAGAGGAAGGGTGCCAAACATGGGAGCCAAGACCACAGCAGAAAGGCTTGCATGCAAACAAACAATAAGTGCTGCACAGGAATCTGCTCAAGAATTTGCAAAGCCAATTGACCGTAGCTGTTCAGCAAGAGATAAGCCAAAGCTGGTGCGGTGGTTTTGTCACCTTTTCTTTTCCATTATAGATCCTGGCCTTGTGTTTGCCATCTGCACAACTGTCAAAGTTCTCTTTCCCCCTCCTTTGCTTCCTTTCCTCTTAACCAGGAGTGAATGTCTTTGTCTCAGGCAGGCTGATCTGAGAAAAGCAGAATAACCCCTCACAAATGTCCAGCTCTCTAAAACCGCAGGTGCATTGTAGGAGTTTCAGTCTTTTTTTTTTGCTTCATTTTATTTCCCTTTTATTTTGAGGCTGACTTTTTTAACAGTAACCCTTGCCAATAAGATGATAGAACAAACCCCACTGTTCTCTAGTAGCCTTTAGCATTTTTGACTTGGTGGCCAAAATGAATGGAATTTGTGGAAAGAGAAAATAATGAGGAAAAATGCAGATGAGGTAAGGGAAAAGCTTCAGGAGCTGGACTAGAATGTAGATGAGGGAAGTAAGATCCTGGGAATAGTCAGTTTTAGAATGGCTTTGACTTTATGAATGAGTGCAAATTGAAAAATACATATTTATTATTGCCTTATTTAATGATGTAATGTGTTAACAATTTAACTGTCATCTAGAGACGCCTTCCCGAATAGCAGGATAGGCTAACGGGACCAGTGCTTCCCCGCTGTTCAGGGCGACGCTGCACTTTCTCCCTTCAGCTATGCTCTTTTTTTTGGCACAAGTTTATTCGAAGCGATCATCTATCAGCACTGCCTGTTCACTGATACAATCAACTGCATAAATAAGATGTTTGAAAAGGAATGTGCTTCGCAGTCTGAGGGGCAGAAGAACTCAAAGGCAAGGACTGACAAGCCTGGGGAAGATGCCAAGGCCTGTTAGCAGGAGTGATGGGCAAGGAGGGGAATGAGGGTGGATGGTACAGGGCTGAGAGCTGGGCAGGGCAAGAGGCAGAAGGCTGAGTGCAAAACAAGAGTGTAGCTTCGGGAGTAAAGACTGCACTGAACAGGAGGAATAGCACATGCAGTGGATGTGAGATTGAATTAGCTGTGGTGCTGACATGAGGATTATATAGTGCCACAGCTTCTGCTCACTCACGTGGATGAAACCTATACTCCACTGGGCTGCCTGCAAGTACCGTAGACCTCCCTGTTCCCCCCAGTAAATCTGCCTCTCGTATAATAAATTAACAGGTTACTAGGTCTTCCTGAATTTTTTCTTGCTGGGTTTATCACCATTGTTTTGGCGTATTTTGTTAAGGAAGAAGTTAGGAAGGTTATTTTTTCATTGAGAAAATAAATATTTGAAAAATGACTCAACACAGAAATGATGTAAATGCCCACCATGGTACAGGATGACTCCTATAGTCCTCTTCCCCCCATCCCCGTTCCCCTTGGTGGGGGAGGTGAGCTGTACCTCTCAAGATGCAGCATGGACAGGTGCTCCTGTGCTGTGTCAGCTCTGTGAGAGCAGGTTGTGCGTGATGGGAAATGGATCTGGTGAGGGAGACATGCCGAGGGAAGTGGGTACCAGAGACATCATGGTGAGGGAGACATGCCGAGGGAAGTGGGATCATCAAGTACGTAGACTTCAGCTCTTGCAGGGTACCAGAGACATCGTCTCATGTTGTAATATGTTGGCTCTTGGTTTTCTTCCTGAGCTTCCAAATTTTATGTGGAAGGCTTTTACAGTGACAGCAGGTTTAGCTTTTTAATAAAGAGACACATTCTGCACAAGTTTCTAGTGTTCTTGGACTCTCTTCTGCCATAGACGTGGGTAGGTTTGGAGTGTTTACGTGGCTGATCTGATTCCCAGGGCGCACTAAAATGTCGTGTATTTCAAAACACTTGGCTTCTGCTGGGCAAAGGAAAAATTAATGGTAAATGCCTCCAAAATGTGAAACTTAACCCTTTGGTTCTTTAAAACCCAGGTCCCATTGGTGCTAACTTCCCTTTCATTGCAAGATAATGAACCTTCTCTTCTGTTCTGTGTCCTCACCTTCGGCATGGGTTCTCTGCATAGCTGCCATCGTGGTCAATTATCCGGTAGGAGAGGCCCACAGCAGCAGAGACTATTGCTTAATTGTTTTTTGTGGGATCCTTACGCAATGTGTGGTTGCTGGGGCTCATTTACAATTCTAACACATCCAGCGTGCCCCGCATCAGGAGTCCTGTGAACTGGACAAAAGTTAGAAAGTGGCAGCGCTGTTCCTGGCCAAAAGCTCATTAAGATAGACATCTCCTGCTAGTGAACATCACCCAGATGACACAGACAGCTCACTCCAAACGAGAAACGTTCTTTTGTTCTGCCTTACTAGGGCTTGCAGATAAAAAGAATTTGAGGCTACTCAAAGGGCCAGCTGTGATAGGAAGGGAACAGGTTTAAAATAGGTCTCAGGGGCAGTAAATGCTTAATGATCAGATCTTTCATTGCTCTCAGAACATTTGAGGAAACTCAGCCAGCTAAAATTTTTGTTGATTACTTTAACAGAGGCCCTTTGTTCATATTATCGTGCAGAATAATTAAGCCAATGCAAGCAAGTCTGCTTAGCTATACACATAATTAAAATGTTAGGCTGTGATTAAACACACTGTATTGGCACAGAGAGCACCTATTCACTCTATAAAGAGTTCCGTCACTGCCTTAAGCTTGTTTTCACCCTATTTTATTTGTTATTATTTTGGAAAAATGAGTTTTATACAAGATAGGTAGTGGAAGATGTGTTTCCAGTGAGGAGTAAATGAGATTTTATAATGGAAGAAAGAGATATAAGCACATCTAAAGTAGTGAGCTTATAGGGCAAATTTTAAAAAGTAAAAAAAGAGCACATCAGTCTATTTTAACTTACTTAAAAGCTCATTTTTAAGGGGTTAGGTCAAATTTTCTCGTTTCCTCCCTGATTTTGGCATCTCCTATGCAGTAGTCAAACCTTCAAATTGGAAAGTTTATGATTATGTGGCACCTGAAGCTTTGTCAGAAAGGAAAACCGTTTGATCTAGAAAATATTTTAATTAAATGCACTTTCAACTTGTTGGATTACCTGTTTCAAGTCAAAAGCTTATTGTCAAACATTACATCATTCTGAGGTCTCTCAAGCCTAATCACCAACTTCCTTTTGGGATTCTCTCTCAGTTGGCAATTAGTGAAAATAATAGATATGCTGTTGGCAGGGGCAGACTGGGCCAGGATCTTTTTTATTTCCAGGGAAGCAGAGCTGGAATTTTACAGAGTTTCTCCCAGCTAGGGCACCAAGTGTTCTTAGGAAGCAGATTTTGGCTCTCCTGCTTTTCTCGGTGACAAAATCTTATTTTACCTTTTTTTTTTTTTTTTTTTTCAGAACAGAGTAGGTACAAGAAGAAGGTGTCCTTAGCTCTAAGACTGGAAGGGTGCTGATAGAGAGAAGACACTTGATAGAAATCAGGTTATTTTGATACAAGAGAGAAGTCTATATTTTTTGACTTTTTTTGTTAATATATATCAGGTAACATATTATAGACCAGTAGGAGTGGCTTTAAGATATGTTGGCTGATTGAGGCAGCCCCAGAACAGATCCTGGGGTTCACTGTGACTACTTTTCATGGATTAGACTAGAGCAATCTTTATTTACAAGCAAGGTGTTTTCTGAAGTGGGAATAAAAGCTAGTCTGCTGTGTTCATCCCATTGCCCTGAAGTAGAACTCCAAGGGGCAACTACTCTACTCTTTACTAATCCTCTGGGCTAAGCAGTCCCCTGGGAACCTCTGTTAGGAAGTCTCT
>NW_010100567.1:0-42884 GCF_000699245.1 Pterocles gutturalis | reverse complement strand
AGCAATGAATGATTTCCAATGGCTCTGAGAACTGCAATTTAAAAATAAAATGTGAAGATGAGAAAAACCTCTCTCCTTAGTTTATAACAGACAATGTCGTATTTTTCCTAATTTTTTTCTTGTGCCTTCTGTTCAGATGGAAGTGCTCATTCCTCTATTGGCTCAGATGTCTAATGTGCAAATAGAGTGATTTACACAGAATTTGATCTGATAATCGCCTTTGAAATCCTCCTTGATGTATCTCTTTCTACTGAGTTTCACAAAAATCTTCAGAATCTATCGTGGCTATTATGTAGACTTACGGGGAAATTAATTTTAAGGGAACAATGGCAGGCAGTGAGTTTCTGGTACATTTGACCTGTATAACCCAAGATCTGGAGAAACCCATTTGCCTGTTACTGGATTCTTGTCTTCAAGAATCCTCCATCAGATCGATGTTGCTGGAGCTTCATTCTAGAGGTACTGTTCTAGCAAATGCTCCTTTTGATATTTTAATCACAGACAAAAAGATAAAATGTCTCTTAAGAAATTTACTACTTGGTGAAGAGGCCAGGAAAAAGAGCTCCCAGTTTTCAACATTTAATATTCAAGTGCAGTTTTGCAATTGTCAAGAGTTTCTCTGCTCCTCAATTGCTCTAGGGTTTGCTTAACTTCTTGCTTGAAAAATAAATTAATGACTACATTTTCTTGGGCACTCTAGGTATTAATATGAGCTGTGATCATCATGAGCATGGTAGTTGGGATAGCTTTGTCTTAATAAGAGTGATCTCATCATGGCCTTCATTTAGACAGGGTAAATAATTCCCAACACATGCTGACTATAAAGAAATTGGGAGCTTGTTATAAGCTGATGTCATGGGAAGAGCCCAGTCTCTTCAGCTGGGACTCATCAGTGCAAAGGTCTCTAAAAAATGTCTGATTTTGAATTAAGAAGTAAAATCAGGGAGGGAGATGATGTTGTAAGTTCTTAAGCCTCTGTAGGCTTTGACCATTATTATCAATTGAATCTTTCAGTTATTTATGATTGCAAAATAAAAGAGACTCTAGGCTGAATGTTCTTTTTTTTCCTCTCACTTGTGAAAACATTCCCTAATTTATAAACTAAATCTTTCAAATGAAATAGCAGCAGGGGTTCTATTTTCAGAAATTTAGCACATTTGCTGAAGCTCAAGATAACTTTTTTTAAAATTTAGACTTGGTTATAGTAATTTACATAGTGTGAAGTGAGTGAGAAAGGCTACTGGTGGGATTTGGTTGCATGATTTTACAACTGGTTTGCATTAATATAAATGGCAAAGTTAAACTTGGTGGATAATCCGTTCTGATTGTAAACATCCTCTAATGTTTTTTATGCTGTCATGGGACCATTTTTGAAAGGGTGCCACTGTCTGGCTAGATCTAAACCCAAACATTTTGTGAGACTTAGCCTATGTGAATATATAATATGGTATTCAAAGCAAGGAAATCTTTTCTAATAGCACAGAATTGAAAACATGATCTGAGATACCAAACACAGCTTTCTGGAACACAGCATCCCTTGGAGCTGTACATGTGTCTCTAAAAATAATTTTTTGTTAATGAAATAACTGTATTTACAATGAAATCTTCCTTTTTCTGGGAAGAACTTTGTGAAGATTGATTAGTTGGTGACTGTTGTCTATTAGTTTATGAGATACTTATGCAGTCATAACTATAAATACTTCTACATAATGTTTTCTCATTTCACTAATGAAAAAACTGTCCCGAGAGCTCACTTGTTTGATGCTTCTACAGTGTTTCCCATTCCACCCTGAGTACACTACAAAAAGTTCAGTGTCTATTGAACTGCAGCTGCCTCAAACTGCGTATTTAACAGTAGACAACCTGGCCACACTGCACAACGCTTTAGTACCAGAAATCAAAATAAATACCGTATTAATTTCAAGCTAGATGTTTTAATGGAGAACCCTAACCCTAACCCTAACCCTGAATCTTCCCATTTAGAGATGTAGAACAAAAATACCACAATACATAAACCTGAAGCATCACTTTACTCCTATTGATGCCTCTAAAATTAGGACTCAGATCCATTGTCCCATCCCAGCTGTTGGCAGAGGGGAGAACTGAGCTGGGGAAGAACAGGCTGGAGTAACAGTGCTGGCTAAGGAACGTGAAGTGGCTGGGAATTTGTCTGTGAAAAGTATAAAATGTACCATTAGTACACACTAAATACTAGAGCACACTAAAATGTGTTTAATGCCTGTACAGTATCTATCAGTATGCCTTCTTCAAGGGACTGGGAGTTTTTCAATCTACTTCAGTGGGAATAGAATGCAGTTTTAACTTATTGTGACCTTAACACACCTGATTTTGTGGTGCTGTGGCCCTGGAACAAACAAATAAAGTGTGAAACAGGAAAGGTAAATCTATAGGAGACGGAATTGATCTTGGTGGAGAGATCAACTGTGAGCGCTGTTTGAGAAGCAGTTATCCACACTTAAAGCTTAGTGTGATGTACTATCTCTGTCTCTTGAGCTGTGGTCCCTTGAGGACAGATTGGGGGTTTTTGCGTTGTGTAGTAGTGAAACCAGGCTCACTGCCTTTTCGGAACATACTGAACTGTCATCTGGTGTGTCTACATTAAAAAGCGTTTTGCCGGGTTAAAATCAATTATTTGTTTTTGCTTTGGATGCTTTGCATTCTTGCTCACAGTTGGGTTGGTGTTATGTGAGAAGGGCAGGGTTGTGGGTTCGTACTCATATACTCATGTCGTTGCAGACATACTTTACCCAAGAAGTGAAACAGTCCAAAACCTCAGATCAGAAGATGAAGACATTTTTCAAACCCCAAACAAAAGCAATAACTGGAAATAAGGATTAACTTTGTCAATTTTGACCCCTCCCACAATAAATCTGCAAAATCTTGGCTTTTATCTTAGATGGATAACACAATAGGCACCAGAGCACACCAATATTACGCAAATACTTCATGTGCTATCAATTATTTTGGAAGTATTCATCATCTGAATTGTGAAATGGTTTAACCTTTTTTCCTAATGGAGAGTGTATGAAGATGAGAGTGTCAGGCTGACATATTCTTCCTCTTGTACTTGTGTAGGTATATTTAAAAGCAATTTCAGAAGAACACAGCAGTGAACAGGGCTCTCCTCTCGGTACCCAGCCCCTCCTGGCCTGTGGAGCCATGTGGAGTCAGAGATGATCTGTGTTATGTAAGAGAGGAATAGGAATGAAGTGAGAAGATTTAGTGTGCTGCTAAAAAGCATCTGGATGTTACGAAATCAAGAGAACACAGGGAATGCAGCTTTGCAACCCTGACTGTTAGTGACTTCCAGTCTGCAACTATGAGAAAGGCCCTCAGACAGTTCAGCTTGGAGAAGGGGCTGGTAGAGGGGGAGAGCAGAGCGGAGCAGGTATGCTTGCCTAGGGTGTGTCCTCATGGAAAGGATTCTTGTAACAGCTGCCTTGCTAAAATAAAAAAGAGGCTCAGATAAATATGCAGGTTGTGATGAAACAACAGAAGTAAGTTTCATCAAGAATTTCCAGAGACATTTTGATTTTCAGATTTGATGTACATATTGATTCGAAGTGATTTACTGTGGAATTGCTTTGAACAATCACCTTTCCCAAGGCTGATACTCGCCATTTTAGTTACGCTGCTTGCCATGTCTGAGTTAATGATTTATGCTTTTTTCTTATGTTTCTTAAGGCCATCTCTTTTTAGTCATTAGCACAGATTGATTCCATCAACATTTCCCCAATTATTTTGAGCTTCAGAATATGTATTGCCCAGAAAGCATTATGTCCTGTACTGTTCTCTCAGTTGTCAATGCTTCATTGCTTCTTTAGTTGGATTCCATCTATGGATGTCAGTGCTTTGATTTTCAAAATTGATCATGCTGGATAGGTGAAAGCTGAATTACATTGGGTATTTCCCAAGGGTCAAACATATATCTGAGCAGAAAATCTATATATTGCAGGTCCTATGCTGTCTCCTGGGCATACTGTTGTTGCCCTACTAACAAGTTCTGAAAGCCAACAGTTGTGGCTCCTGAGATTGAGAAATTTAAATAAATTGATAGTTTAAGCATCCTGCTGATCCTTCTAATTTGTCTTTTTGTGTTACTGGGTTGTGATAATGTCTAAAGCTTTTCAGTTTAGCTCGGATGAGTGCTAGTGTAAGCTGGCTTGTAAAATTCTGCAGAAGACATTCCTGAGAGAAGACCTGAAAGAATGAACCACTGCAGCGCTGGGGACACAGCTGTCCTCCTGCAAGCTTTACGTGTGTGATTTTCTGATGCAGTGAGCAGTCAGCGCTCAGTGTCAACTCTGTGGATGCTGAGTTACAGCAAGCTTCTACTGCCTCGCTCTGAAGCGATGGGTTAAACACTGCAGCACATTGCAACAGTTAATGAAGTTAATTTGTCTGTGGAGGGCCACACAATCCTGCTGAGTTCAGGACATCTCTGAAGGTTCTGATAAGCAAACAGGGAACTGAAAACAAACATCTCGACCAAACGGCATCATACACAAACTGTCTTCTTTTATTATCAACTTCCGAGTTTATTAATTTATCAAACCAGGTCAAAGTGATACACAAGTACATAAATAAGTACCGTAACAGACAAACATCCCATGAAGAGAATGAAAAACATGACACTGTGTATTTTGTTGTCTTAAGTGACCAGAAACTGGAAAAATGCAACACTGCATTTTACTAAATGATGCTTACGATTTTTTTTTTTTGCTTTTCTTAAAAAGTGTTCATTATAAAATAAATACACAATCTGGATTCCACCTGTCCTGTCACAAATACAAAAAAGCAGGTTGCCTTCTTCCTCTTAAAAAAAAAAAAAATTACAAACACTGTACACTTTCCATTTAGTCTTTTTTCACCAGCTACTGCTACAAACAGACGATGCCCATGAGGTGAGAAATCAGCTGCTGGCCTTCCCACCAGATCACTACAGCTCCTCAGAACCTCTTCCTTACATGTCTTCACCAAAGGAACGATAAGGTTAATTCAGGACTTACTAGAAGATTTACAATAACGTTTCGCACTTCTGCAGCACATTCCAACCCAGCGGATGGCACGTGCAGGGGTGCTGTGACGCCAAACTGCCGGTTCTGCAGTGACACGGCAGCAAACGGGTCTGAGGACCTCAGCCAGGGCACGCTGCACCCCTTCGGGTCACTGGGACAGGAGCTATGGAGGCAAAGGCCAGTCCCGCAGGAAGGTGGTGGGACAGTGCACTGAGCTCTCCTGATGAACAGCCATACAGGCCTTCTGACAGCCAGGTGCCAGTTAAGGCTGCCGGGACCCTCTGAGGAGAGCTGAGGGGCTGCCCAGGGCCGGACACGGCCGGTTCCAGCCGCCCCACCACAGGGCACAGCCGAGCCCCTCAGCGAGTCTGCGGCGCCTCAGGGAAAGTGGGAAAGTGTGTTTAGGAAAGGGCAAAACACTGCCGGGTGGTGAGGGGGAAAGTGTGAGAAACAGCCCTGAGAGAGCCAGGGCCGGGCAGGAGGAGGCATGGCAGGAGGCTCCCCTGCAGCCATGGAGGGACCACAGAGGATTTCTGTGCAGCCCATGGAGGCTTGGAAAGAGACCCCCATGGTGCTTACAGATACCAGGTGAGAGGATTTTGTCCTTGCAAATCCCCACAGTTGATAGAGGAGCTGCCTTTTTAGCGTGTTTTCCTGTTATGCTGCAGGCCATGTTGAATGCTTGGTAGGGAGGGAATTATTCCTAAAAATTATCTGCTCGCTGTCCAGGCCTAGGGACGAGGGGGTGGCTATATACAGGTAAGATCGCGAAGGACCTGAGATCACCCTGTAGGTATTCTCCTAATTCCCTTCAGCCTTTCCTTCGCCTTCATGTCTGTTCTCCTCACGTGCTGCTCTTTGTTCGGAAGCTCTGGATTACTCTCTGCCCGGAGCTGCAGGCAGCGCAGGCAGGATGAAGAAGCCTGGCCCTGAGGCCTGCACTGCAGAGGGATGCTGCCGGGTCTGCTGCTCAAGACCCCTCAGGATGGTGAAGCTCTGCCTGAAACGGGCTCTTGGCACTCAGCACTGAGCTCTCCCCCACCTTCATCTCTTCAGAAATGGGTACACCCTGGAGTGCTGTCACTGGCAGAATGACAAACCTCAAAATCCTTGCTGTCACTCTTGATTATACTCCCTGGGAAGACCCAGCCCCTGGCTCAGACCATTTCCATAAAGCTTTGTTTCCTCGCATGTGTTTGAACAGCAGTATTCCTGTCTACTTGTGGAGTAGAAAATGGGAGCAAAAGGAGGCAGTCACTCCCTTCTTGGGATTTGATCCAACATCACAGCCACGAGGCAGTGCAGTATTTTGGTGACTCTTCAGAGAAAACATTTTTTACCTTATATTTTAACTGCAGATGAGAGCCACCTTTCTTAAACACACTGTAGACATGCTATATTAAATTCAACAGAATCTCTCAGATTTGTTTTTCACAAGGATAACAGTTTTCACAGAGCTGCTGTAGCCATTTGGTGTTTGTCATGGGAGGGAGCTGTCCTCGAAGTGTGAGAATTGAGCGGCCACCCTCAGAAAAATGCAGGTTAGGTTTGTAACAAATCAGAACAAATAAATTAAGCACTGTCAAAACTCTTAAGGAGTTACTAATCAGGAGGTTTAACCCTCTAGGTGTTTTGAAAGTACTGCAATTATTTCACCACCTTCTGCCTCTCACTTTAGAAAGCAGTTTATCAGCCAAGACCATGTGTTAATAGGGCCCAATAGAATGAAGTTATTAGGGCTCTGATAGGGAGCTAACACTTCACATTTTTTAGAGAAGTGGGTGGAGGAAACAGTGAAAACCACTTAAAAGGGAACATTTGCTCAAGTTGCTACAAAAATAAAGTGATTGCCACTAACACCTGCTGTTCAGTTTATGGACTCAGTTTGCTCCACTACAAGACATCATCCCAAAGGCAGGCTGCTTAAGAGTTTGTCAGTTTAAATCTGGTTTTTATGTCTTCAACACAAGTATCGTATCACTTGTATTTTTCCTCCACTACTAAAAAAACCGAGTCATTTCAACACCACAAATGGTATAAATTCAGCACAGGAAATAATGCTCTCCATAGCTCCTGCACATTTATTAGGTGTCCTTCTTTTCATTAGTTTGAATAACTTGCCAAATAATAATAATAATAAAATGTTCTGTTTTCTCTTTTTAACTTGTAAAGAAATACAACTCTGGGAAAGTACAGTCTCTCTTTCTCCTTCCCCCACAAGTAATACAGAGACTCCTAGTCTTTTGGAGGAGATATTTAAACGGTTGACACAGACCACTACACATAAAGCAGCAAATTTGCTGTGCATGATGTGAATAATTACTGCATTATAGTTTTGGTTTTTAGGGCAACTGTTGACTTAAGCAAAATAAGCCTGCAGTCCAGCTGCAGATCCAAGTTTTCATAAGTTTTCTTGTGTTTCTCCCTCCAGTGCTGTCTCCCTTAACAGTGACCCTTTTCAGACTTTTCAAGGTACAAAACCTTTACCAAATCCTCGAGCTCAGTCCTGCACACTCTGCTTTCACACATTTGGCTGATCTGAGCTTCTCCTTCGCTAAATATTTTCCACTGGCCTGAAAACAAAAATACAAAGGAGACACATACTGACTTAGAAAAGGGCACAGGGAACTTCGAAGACATTTACAAGCACTCGTCAGACGAACTGATTCACAATAGTCCAAGAGAGAATGTCTAATCCTCCCATGGAAAATATTCAGTGTCTTACAATCACGTAACATATTCCATGCAAAATAACTTTGTTAAAAATAACAAACAAGAACCAGAATATTATTCCTTTAATTAAGTAGCACTGTAAGTTGACCTTATTAACGCAACCATTTATGACGGTGGATACTCTGCTTTATGATAAAGTGATGTGAAAATTCAACTCTGATGATAAACCAAAGTAAAGTATTTAAAAGTTGGCAAGCAACAAGCTGAAGTGTTTCATGCACTGTGAACTCTGCCTACATGTGTAATACAAAGTATGTTTTCTGGATATTAATATTTCTATACATTTTTGATAATGTTAATAGAAATGCCCGCTGTCCTGGCAACTAGAATACTATATTATAGATAACAATGACAAGCTTATGGAAGGCTGACAGCAAAAAATTAGAAAACTTTTTATATGAAAAGATGTCTGCTTCTCACTAAGCCTGTATTATCAAGAATATATTATTTCTGGGAAAAATGCTTGCCTAATTAGAGACCCCAGAAAAAGTGACAACATGTAATGCAACGGAATAGGGAACTAAAAATGTCTATACCTTAATTCAACTATCCAATTAGGGGTCATATCTCAAGCTGGATGAAATACAAAAAAGAAATTGAATCAAGAGTGATAAAAGAATTACAGGTTCTTTCAAAACATAGATTTTAATAATAAAGATATTGTTAAGAACATAGGAAAGGCTTCTTTCAAATATAACATGTATGTACATAGAAGAACTCCTTTAATCATCTCTTAATTTTTTTTCCTTCTAAATGACCTTCTAAAAAATTGGGGTAACTTGGCATGTTACTTAAGCAATTCCAAATTGTGCTGCTGGGCTGACATCAGTCCTATTTCAGACTAAGGGCAGTATGGGCAGAAACCAGCCTATCTTGTATTTTGTCAAAATACAGGAGACTAAGACAGCATGGACATGAACTACTGTTATATGTATCTATATTTTAAATTTTTTAATTTTGATTATTTAAATCTAAACTTATAAAATATTGGAGCCATGTACTGGAGGAAAAATTAGTACATCTGTTTGTGTTGAGTAAAAGTGAATGTTTTTCAAGGCTATGATTATATGGAGAATAGAAACCTGAAGAGGTCAGAAGTTTACTTACTAGGGGTTGTCCTTGTTATCTGCTTGAAATAAGGAAGTTCTTCAAATTCTCTCTTGGACACTTTTTCAACATAGAAGTGACGCAGAATCCCTTCAGCAAAGAAATGAGAAGGGCATGTTACTGGAAATGTGCCTGTTGTTCTAAACCTGGGTTGCTGTCCTGCCTTTTTGTAGAATAACTGCCATGTTGAGTCACATTGCGAAATAATCCTTACCAGTGACGTGGATTTTCAGCCTATTCTTTTTTATTCTGTTTGCCATCCCCCTGGTTTTTTTGCTACTCCCCTGTAAATCCTTCTGTGGATTTACAATTGCAGAGAGTTGGGGGTGGGGGGGAGTGAGAATTAGCCAATTCTTTTCCAGCATAGCTGAACCCTTCCTTAGTACGAGTAAATGTACGATTACAACAGAAGGCAAAGTCCCAGTGTCTTGGAGAAAAACAGCATCATTTTGCAGTCAGATATCATTTTGCCTGTTTGCTAGCAGGCAACATCACTGTCAAATCATCACAAGGCTGTGCGACTTCTTGAACACACAGGGTAGTTTTTAACCACCCGACCCTCTGTGATTTCTTTTCTGCTTACACTTTGGGCTTGCCTGTGTGCCTTACAGTGCATTCTAGAGATGTATCATTTCTACGTACAGGGCTGCACTATATGGGGGTTTCCTCTGAGGATCACATGTTTTTTGCCTAAAGTAGATTAAGTAGATAGGATTTTGAAGAGGCTGGAGATAATTTTTATTATACTACATGTTCAGGATTTGCAGAAGTGCTTGGGCTTCTGAATGTGTTTCTATTTTTTTTCTGTTTTTACCAGTTACTCTAGTAAAAGATACTGTTTCCATCCTTAACACATTTTTCTGCCCATATTCTAGACCATCGTGGACACCCACCCTTAGCATCACTAAGGCAGACACGGCAGACTGATTTCAGTGGAAAGCTATTTGGTCAATCCTGAATAAGAACCTTGGTTCTTGGTTCAAACCCTACTACCCATTTCTCTGAAATAAGTTACACAGTTTATTACTGACAACCTGTTTGTCATTGTGCTTTTGCTCACAATGAGGGATAAGAGTTTGCAGAACTAGAGCTTTGTGTGTTATTAATGGTTTTTGTGCAGCAAAACTTGAGTATGTTGGAAGTGGCTGTAACAGCGATATCCTAAATAGCCACAAGAGCAGCAGTCTCAAGATGCTTGGATTTGTAAATTCTCCTGGGATTTTACTGGAAGATGATACGCTGTTTAAAAAAAGAACTTGCTCAACTCACCTTTTCTAATTGTCCACACATGTATTTCTACTTGAGGTGGCTTTTCAGTCTCTACTGCAATTTTTCTGATGGTTTCTCCTTCCTCTGTGAAAACGGACTCATAGACAGGAAACGTCTCTTTCCCACAGAAGTAATCTTTGTTTTCAAAGGTTTGACTTGGCACTTCTTCTGTTTAAAAAAAAAAAGCCCAAAACACATACTACAGCTGTAGTCAAGTCCTCCAGAAGTTACGTGGCACCGATAGCCAAGCAGGTTTAATTTAAAAGTAGAATTTTCACTTGTATGGACACTCAAATCCACCTGTAGCTAAGCCCCAGACATTTTTAACAGGGTTCTGTTCTGCTAGGTTCTGATGGCCTGGCTGTGGTGGCAAGACAGTATTCGTATTTCTAATCCAGTTTCATATGGAAATAAGCTGTGTAAGACCAGGTGGTCTGTGAGACTCCTCACAAGTTTTGAATCTGTTATCCACTTTTCAAGCATATTTGAAATAATGGTAGAAGTCTCAGAGGTAATAAAACAACTAAATGAAAATTAGTGGTTGGGCAAAGTGAAGAGACCCAAATTAATGCTTTACTGAGGACAAAGGGCAGGTACAACCTACAAGGTTTGTATTCTCCTTGGCAGTAGCCAGCTGGCCAGTGCAAGCCTGGACTAGCCACAGTGCACAGTATCTCTTGCCCACCTGGTAAAGTCATAGCGTATATAAGTAGAAATTGTAATTGTTCTGTTGATAATTGGAAGCTGGACAAGAATGTAAGAGAGATGATGCAACTCAGAAACTCAGACTGCTGTTTGTGGAAAAACCCAATAATGGCTATATCCCCACATATACAAGACAGACTGCAGCAAGAGGTTCATCTTTCTTAAAAACTGGCACATAGAATCACAAAGAAAAATACAGTAACTTTCTTTTTACTATTAAATTTTCTTTTGAAGCCTGTTAACCAGGTCATGCTGACTCTTCTCATCTCAAAGGAGCCCAATAAAAGCTGTGGATTTCTGATCTAGATACACACCTCCTGCCTGCCTACTGCCATTGGGTTTCTTCCCAGTAAGCAAGAGAAAATGGGAAGTGTGCATTCTATGAAGGATTTCTATATACGACTGAACAACTCATTTCCTCAGAGCATTTCCACCCAATGCATCACTGAACAAACACAGGAATGGGCCATACAGATTAGAAAATAAATTTAAAGGCGCAGAAGTGAACTGGACACTCTTTTACCCTTTATATCATCTGCAACATAGCTGGTCATTTGGCAGACCCCCAGCAGATTCATATTAGCAGATCTTTCACTAATTGTAGGCATTGATTTTAGGAAGCAATGTCTACCTAAGTTTAATCATTAGTGCAGCACAGAAACAATGCTAAATCTGGGATAAGTGAGTATTTATTTTAAGGATTAAGTTACATAACTGACACCAGTCAATTTATAATCAGGGGTTTTGAATCCTTTTGGTACACTTTAAAAAGCAGAAATATTATCTCCATGAAAATGTCACAAGCTAGAAAATGATTTGAAGGTTCTGTGCGCACTGTAGTAGGGAAGGATGGGAGAGTCTTTTGACAGTAATTAACTTTCTGTGTACATTTTTGTAATATTCTCTTTGGAAATGAGTGTCAGGAAGTCATGCTAACAGCAGAGAGAAAGCCAGTGACTGATCAGAACTTATGTACCCCAGGCAGCAAGCCCCCCATTTGAGGAACAGCATTGAGCGGCAGAGCTGGCCAGGCAGCTCTGCCTGGCTCACACGGACATCTCTGCACACACATTACAACAACGGGCACAGCTTTGTCATCAGATCTTATTGTGACCAGAAGGCTTGAGCCAAGCCCCTTAACATGCACAGCAAAAAGGTGGTCTGTGAGCAACTTTGTTTTACCTGGACAGACTTTACAGCATTTTCCTTCTACTTTCTGAGGGTATTTGCAGGGATATTGTTCTGGACAATGAATTTTCTTACATTCTTGTTTGGTGATGTTGCAGGTGCACAGCACACACTCTACTATTCCAAAGGCCCGGAGGTTGGGATGCCAAGATTCACCGTGTGAGTATGTTTTGCCATTTGAAACACAAACTATGAAAGAAGAGAAAAGGAAGAAAAAGTACAACGGAAAAGGTATGTTCACTGGCTACCTCTCTATGAATTTGATTCATGCACATTTGTTTAAAGCAGTGTCTCGTTTGTTAGTGTCTCTGGCCTATTTCTCTGCTTGTTAACTCTTAACTTGGAGTTTTTCTACTTTAAATTAGTCTGAGCCTGTGATCACTCTTTTCTGAGCAGTTCTCCCTTGATTCCAACTCTGCTGATGCTGGTGTCCTTCACTGTTTTGAGAACAGTGGAGGTGGCTGAGTCAACTATCTGACTAGCTCCTCTCCAGTGCACACATTTCAGCTGCACATCATTAACCAGCTCACAGAACTCACTCCTCCTTCCCCTCCTAATCTCAGTGCACACACAGGACACAGCCTGCTGCATTGGCTCTGGCTTCTAGAACTGAATCTGCAGATGACAGGATCATGATATTTGCTACTGAGTCATCTTCACAACTTTTCACACCATTAGCTGAACGTGGCTTTTGCAGCGAGAGCCATGCTATCAGCAGGATGGATTAGTGCCACCTGGGCCTCTCACTGCTTTTGCGTGAGAGTTCCTGCTACACAACACACAGAACAAAGCAAGGGAATGTTGCAAAATGAAGTGTAATATCTTTTGTGGAGATATATATGTCTATAGGTATATATGGATATTTAGTGGTTGGAATCACAAGAAAACATTAACATGAAAGGATGCATATGGGACTGAAATTTCATTCCAATAGCATCTGAGCACCTCAAAATATTCATGCATCAGTGCCCTTGGGAGACAGAGGAATACAGCTGACACAAGGAGAGTGGAAAAATCTATGCCTGGTGGAAGCCAGTTTGGGTCACCCTGCAGTTAATGGGAATTATATCACTTTACACTATGTTTGCATTTGTCCTATAAACCTTACTCCTTTCTTTTTAAATATTTTATAAACACAAAGAAAAATGCAAACTAATCCTAACAAGGTGAAAGAAAGGGCACTGCCTGATTTCTAAAAGCAACTAAAGTGAAGCTGGGATATGTTGTAAATATTTCCAATTCTTCTAATATGCCATCATTTCTATTAATGCTTTTATTTGTAAAATATGTTCCTATTTTGCCTGTAACTTTCAAAAGCAATTTAATTTTTATCTGTAATCTGAAATTTACATCTAACTGGTAACAGATGTGACCAACTGGCTTATACTTTACTGAGTTACTGAGATTTATGGGGAGTGTTCTTTGCAATGTATTGTCTTTCATGGGGTTATGCTATCATTTGGTTTATAATTTGCTACTTTTTAACTCTTTCTTAAGACATGTTTTTATTTTAGAGGTAAGAAACAGTTTTGTTTCTCAAACTCAAATAAAAGCAAATAAACTAAGAACATGGGAGAAAAAACTGTAAATGAGAAAACTGGTAGGTACTCAGTTTCTCAGCAGGCTTCTTACATGATTAAACACAATATTAGTTACATTTATGCTTCTATGGATTTTTCTCCCAGCTAGAGTTCTTCAGATCCTTTATGGACATAAATATTTCATGATTTCTCCCTGACAGGGGAAGGGATAATACATGATGTTGTGTATATTCTCTCTGTTTTAAAGGTTTGTTGAGCACAGAACAGTTAAATAATTTTTGAGGTACCAGATAAAGCCTCCAGTAGAAGCCAAAATACGGCAAATAACTTCTCATTCCCTGATGCCCTGTTTTTAGTGCTCTTCATGTTTAGAATGATAAATCTGTGTCCATGCAACTGCACAGTATTTCCACATCAGAAGAATTGTTGTCTTAATTTTTTAACTTGTTGAAATGCGTCTCAAGGGGCATGTGCATTAATTAATAAAACACTTGTTAGTTGCACAAGAACAAAAGAAAATGCATGGTCAGCATTCCTGTTTCCATCACGGGGATCTCTCAGACACTCTCGAGGCAGTGAGTGTCTGAAGTTGCGGCAGTTACTATATGCTGCATCCAGAAATATGCTATTCGTCTGTATGCTCTTTATTTGCTGAAACAAATCAGTTAGAAATTGCTTTGATGATGTCTTCATGTGTGAATTACATGTCAAAGACATTGCACCGCATGGAGATTCCTGCTCCTAGATTCAGCATAAAACACTGGCATGATCTGAATGTTTTTCCATGCTTGTTCAGGTGGATAATAAAGATCCTATGGCTAACATTCCTTCTGTTAGTTAATACCTTAAAAGATTAGTTGGCCCTAATACAAGGGCTTTTAACCCTTTGTGGGTAGTTTCTAAGTGCATTCTGTTGGGTATTTGTGGGTAGGTGCTGTTCTGAATGTGCATTTTTACAGCTTTTATGGCTTCCTAGGCCTGTTCCTGCAGCCCTCTGTTCACTGAGGTACACCCGCTGTGGGAACTGAGTGGTTCACCCTGTTCATGGTACAAACCCTGCTGTCCCACTAACTGGAGAATTGATATTTTCCCTGGTTTTTGTCCTTCCTGTAATGCAGCAGGAGTATCTCTTAGTCGTGTTTAGATAAGGTTTGCCTTGGTTTGACTCTGTTCTGCTGTCCCCGTAGTGTAATACGTCCTGTATTATATTATCACAAGGCACTAAAGGATTCCTGGAGTGCATCTCAGGCACCCAGTACAGGCTAACTGCCTACTCTGCCTCTAGGATTAGTCATGGAGGAGGAAAGGCACCCCGTGCATCCCACCCACTCAAACAACTAGCTTAAGGTGGGGAAAGTCCTGATACTTTCTTGAGAATTAACTTGCTAAGCCTGGGAGGCAGAAAACCTCTTGACATTATGGCAAAGCTTTATGGTCTGAGATTTGTGGGGCTGTTTAAACTTACACTGTTTGCATCTAGTAAAGTTACAAAATAGGAGACAAGTGTAAAGGAAATAACCACAAAAAATTTCCTACTGGACAAGTCACTGTGTGGACAACTTAGAGAATCTAAAGGCATTGTTGTGTCCTTTATGGCACAAAGCACTCACTTCCCTGGAAACTGCTGTGTGTATTCTCAGAATTACACAGCACAGTCCCACACAGTAATTCAGAGAGCAACACGGTAGTCTGGTGCCTTTGCAGAGTGAAATGCAAATGCTGTGTCTGTAGGCACAACTGATCTCAGTCAAAAGCTCATTTCGGATCCTTAATAGCTTATTGCTTTTTGCCTCCCTGATTTGCACTGGGTCTCTTGATACCAGTGTGAATTTCCAAGATTCTGCTGTATATTTTGAGACTTTTTGAACTATAGGTGATTGATTCCTGACCCAGAGTAATACGATAAGAAGTGCTTTTCTTTACCTCGTCCATGCTTATGCTTGTTATTGATGACGATTTGTACTATTGTTCCTGAAGCTTGCTGGGGATCCGGTAGGACTCCACGGTTACTCCTGGCATTATGAAATCGAGGAATGTTGACTACCTGTCTCGCAGAGCTGGGTGCCAGGTCATAGTGGGAGCGATGGTATGAGTGTCTCTGGAGACAGAAAGAGAACAGGAAAGTAAACATCTCTAAAGAGGCTGTATTAGAAACTTAACGCCATCAACGGGAGTGTCACCACTATCATCAAACACCATTAAATGTAATAAATGGCACCACACTAAATAAAGGCCATGCAGGTTTTACAGACAGTTAACAAGATAATGAAGTAATCTATGCATATGCAGTTGTAGCTCATCTCACCAGACTGTGTATGTCAGTGTAGGTGTCTTTATCTAAGTGGGTCATCTGAAGTCCCTAATCAGGTCAATGGACAGAGAGGCAATTTTAGAGCCTGACCTGTTGTGCATCTCTGTATCATGAGGAGATGAATCACAACCCAGAAGTGCCTGTTTCACTCCATGTAGTAAAAATGGTGTTCAGAGCTTTACTGATGTCTACTCTACTTTAAGATTAGATGAGAATTGTAAGCCTGTCTAGTTTCCCTCATCAAAATTGCTTTCTACTAGGGCTCCAGCGGCAGAGCACATCCAGAATGACTGTCCAGCTTCTCGTTTGCTTGCAGCTTTAAACTCTCATGCAAGCCCAGGGGTAGCCCTGCACAGACTGAGTAGAACCTTGCTAGAATCTGTCTTACAGACTGGAAGTCTCATTTTATTTGCAAAGGGAAGTAGTAGTAGCGTATAGAATGTTTTCTAGAGCAAAACACTGGTTGTTTTCGGAGAGTTATTTTCCAAAATACCCATGAGCATGAAGGAACAGTGTATATTGCAGCAGTTATTTCATAAGGCATGTTTCTTCTCTCTAATTCGAAGACCTGCTGGTTTATGTATGTAGGCAGTGCACCTAATGCTTAAAAGCTCTTCATATTCTCTCCAAATGCTGTTATAAAAATAAATCTCTTGAGGACTAAGTTGTTAATGGATACTCTTAGCCCCAGAGGTAGTGAAGCCCCTAAAGTAAATAAACATGTATATGTCAACTGGGAAGTAAACTGTTTGCAATTATGATTTAAAAGCAATGCTTGCATAGCAAACAAAAGGCTGTAGAATTTTATTCTTGTAGAGCATATACAACAAAGACCAAATCCAGAGACAGCAGGAGCTCATGGGAGTTTATACTTCAGCAGTATTCACGAATTCGGGTTTAGTTTATTAAGGGGTTTGCAGAAGTGGAAGAAACCTGTTTTGGGCTAGATTCACAGAACCCAGGATGAAGAAGGATGAATCCTTTCCTCTTTTTTCCCCAGTGTACTCGCACACACAGCGCAGCAGGAAAATATGTCTTTTAATCGTAGGTCACACTTACAGCTTCCCTGTTGGCTGGCTGCCGGAAGATATCTCCATCGGAATGTTCCCATGATAATTCTCCATCTCCTGTATGTGAAGCAGAGCAGTATCGGTTAGGGGAGTAATTGTGCAGCACGTTGGGAGATACTTAGGGGAGAAGTCTCATCCAGCTTTACAGCTAAATTTAGAGTGGAGGTTGCATCAGTGTGTAGAAGTGTCAGTCAGTATCTGACTTTATTCTACTAGATTCTGTAGAGATGAAAAGGATGTGGTTCAGGATTCAATTGCCACAAAACTAATAGTGATATAAAATACATTTAGAAATTCTCAGATATTTCAGTGGGCTTTTAGACAGCCAGTTAGGTTTAGACATTTGGGAAGGCCCCTAGGACCAGGTTCCCTGTGTGTACAAGGTAAAAAATGCAATTGCTAGTAAAATACTGAAGTCACCTGAGTATAGATTGACACCTAGTTTAAACCGGAGGACTTTGCCTTACCCTCTGAACTGAGATTCTTGTGTCTTTCATAACGTCTGCAGGTCTGCTAACCTGTCAGATAGAAGCTCGTCTTCTATTGCAAAGCTTTTCTACCCAAGGCAATGGCAGCTATTTCAATACATCATTTGAAGCCTTCACTCACCTCATTATGAGGATGCAACTTTATAATCAGTGCATTCTCTCCTTCTTTCAATTTAGGAAAACAATGTTACCCTGCTGGAATTCGAGGTTTCATTTCACAACATGCATTAGATTGTTGGTACATGGGAAACTTGTGGATAGTGTCCTGGGTGACAGTGCTAGTGCACAGACTGGGCTCCGACAGGGGAAGGAATAAATTCAGAGCCTGTCCTTCTGTGGTTGTACTCTAACTTACCTCTGCAAACTGGACAGCAGGACTCCGGAACAGAAACTGGGAAAGAGCAAGTTAATTTGGGACAAGTCTTCAACCCACAGTACACATTTCCTTCCTGCCAGTAAGAAACAAGGAGAAGTTAGAAGGAGTCATCAATTCGTCTGGTACTGTATATGCATTTTTTTATGGACTTGCTTAAATCTAGTCAGTGTGTTTAGATAAATGCCACTCTAGTATCCAAAAGCAGAATATTAGACCAATGAAAAGTCTGAATAGCTTTTTAAAATTTGTTATTGCACAGAGGAAGATCCCTTTCTTTACAAAAATGGGGAAAAGGGAAGAGGTGAAAGTGTGTGGGGAGTGCAATTATTGTAGGCTGAAAATGTACATGACATTGTTGCTACTAAAATCAGACAGTGTAAATTTACCCCCTGCTCTCCCTCTGTTGTGTCTTACCATTGAACTGGAGGAATAGCCTAGCAGTAACTAAAAGTCATGAAGTCTGTTCAGTGCTTGGCCTGTTAAACTTCTAGTTAATGCAGAATATGATGATGATTTGATCAGAGGTGGTCCAGAGTTGCCAACAGTTGATACTGAAGAGCTGGTTGGATTGAGAGGGATGTTTTGGTTCAGACACTGGCTCTGAAGAGTCACTGGTGACTGCTCAAATATGCGGGAATTGAACTGGTGACATCTCAGGAATGGCACTGGGGCCCAGTGCCAGTTTACAGAGCCGTCCGCTCCCAGCCTATGGGGCTCCTTACTTATCAGCTCAGTCCAAATGAATTCAGTTCCAGTCAGTGGCTTGGTGCTATATTTTCCAGTCAGGCTGAAGTGAAATATTCTATATCTGCCAAGTAGCAATATTTTACCTGCTGCCTCTGCACTGTGAGCTCTCTTACAGCAGATGCTTGACAGGGTAAGCTTTGTCCACGGTGTTTGAGTAAGAGGCAGCCTGGCATTTACCAGGTGCTGCAGACTGGCTCTGAGCACTCTCATGAGTTTCAGCATTAATTCTCAGCTTCCAGCCTTTGCTATGTATTGCTTATATTTCAGTGTCATGTCTTCTAGAAAGGAGAAATGAAGCATAGACAGAGCAGGGCTCTGTCAAATCATGTTACTTACTGAGCAGCTGCACTGGGCACACTGGTTTGCTTGCCTGTTTTGGAAAAGCCCCTCTGCCACAAACATTTCGCCATGATGGTAGGTGGTGCCATTGTATTCACAGGATTTCCCGGTGATCTTGCTGCTCACTGAGAAAAGGGAGTCTTCTGGAAGCAATGGGAAAGGAACACTTCATGCAAATGTTCTTGACAACTCGCAATATCACAAATACAGGGGAGGAAAAGCTTCCTTTCTCCTTCTCTTTATTATAGAAGAACAAGTTTTGTCATGCTACAAAGTATAACTGATATTCTCATGGTGCTATTTTGCTGAACTCTAATAATTCACACTTTGAGTTGACTCTCTCAATTAACCTCGGGATGTTGATGATCAGAGGCAAGGTCAGCACTGATTGCATGTCTCATGCTGCTGTGTTTTCTCTTGCTCTGTCTGCTGTAGCATTTGGTATTAGGATAATAGATAGGTCCAGTTACGTGCCCACTTCTTCTATCTACATGGCTTTTTGATGCTTTAATGTAGAAGGCATTAGGTCCTGCATACACACAGAATCCCACTATCAGTAGCTCTCCATACCTTATGTAACTTAGCAATTGCAAGCTGTACAAAGGGATTATACTTTACCTGTGAAATGGAAGTCGCTTGATACCTCTTGGGCACTTTAAAGTTACCTTCACAGGAATGTAGCATCTCAGCATGGGAAAAGATATTTCGAACAAGAGCTCTAAGGAAGTAACAGTGGAGTGTTTGTTCTCTGGAGCCCAAATCACTGAAAATTTCTAGGAATGCAGCTTAAATTCCATTCAGTGGGTTTGGGGTTTCATGTAAAAGAAACCTGACCTGAAAATTCAGGTTTTGCTGTAGCCCCTTTCATTATCTATCAGATGAACCTGGGGAGATTTTTTTTTTGCTGTGCCACCACAGAATGCACATTTTTCAGCTGGGTGCTCAAGTGAAAAAAGAGATTTCTGCTGGCATGCACTGGCAATAAACACTGACCTTCAGATTTTTCCATAAAAGCATATATTAGTTACATTGGTCTATCAAATATTCATAATATTTTGAATGGTAAGTGTCAAATCTGGCTGTGGAACATACAGTATTTGAGAGTCTAGTGGGTCACCAGAGAACATTCTGCAGGAGAATGGCAGGAGAAGTTAGCCGTCTAGGGTTCCTTGCCTGACATTTCATTTCACTTCAAGAGACAGACATGGTATATTTGCACTTCCTCCTTGGAAGCACCAAACACGTCATTATTTCAGTGCAATCAAAGGTGTATAATGATACCTTTCCAAAATCTTATAAATAGTACAGAGCTTTGACAGCAGCTGTGCTTTGCATAGAAATTCTGTGCTTTTGGCACTTTCAATATCAGTTGCTAGTAATACACGTTCTGGAATGGCAAGATATATGTTCTCATTAAGACACATTCTTTGAAAGTCATCAGCAAAAGAGCCAAGTGACAAATTCAGTTACTGTCCCACAGGCACAATATTTGGCACAAATATTTGAAAACATGAATAAAGAGGCACTTCTCAGGACTGTGCTACCTCCTGGAACTTATGTCACCATAGTTTCTTGGGCTTTCTGAGAGTCATCTCCTGGAAAGCAGAAAGAGAGATTGCCAAACCCTTAGTTATCCCCTTGACCCTTGGGCAACTGGAAGAGCAGTAGAACTGGAAGGAAATGAAAATGAAAGGAGAAATGAAAGGCAAATATGGATGGTTCCTGCCTGGATATGAGACCCTGTTCATGCAGCCTCTGCAGGACATTGCTGTGCCCCTGTTGGGATGCTTGTCCAAAACCAGTGTTTGGCTTGTGGTCTGACATTTGCACAGACCCATACTGAATGACTCATCGTGACTCTTCAGAGCATTGGATGAAGAGGGTAAATTTTACTGCAGTTTTACCTTGGTACATGCCACATTGCTCAGATCACTATGAAATCACCAAATGTCTTTAAATTGTGGCTTCTAAGTAAGGGAAGGAAGATGGTGAAATTTTCATTGCTTGGAAGATGACAGTGGAGAGCTGCAGTAGCTAATTGTTTTCATCTATATTTCTCTTAAGTTGATCATAGCATAAGATGCAGACCAAAACACATGCACCTCTGCCTATCTTTGGAAGATGGGATGAAGTTGGATTGCTATTTTGAAGTCTTACTTCATGAAATAATTATAAGAAAAGTCAGTTTCAGTTGCAGGAAATAAGACAGTGGTTTAGGTCCTATACCTGTGCCTATGATTATCTTTTAGCCCATGAAGTGAATGGGGCTATGTGATTGCATAAAATAAGGCTTAGAAGTTTTCAGATCAAGACCACATTACTGTTATTGCAAAAAAATATATACAGTCATATATCAGAGAGAGCATATTGGAGAGCGCAACTGATCCTTTCCAAACACAGCATCTGTCTAAAACTGCAAGGAAGCTTTGTTTATATTGCATGCCTAAATATAACTCCTGTCTGGTGCAGCTTCTCTCGCTCTGTCTTTGCTGGTGTGGGACTGGCTTTCTACAACCAGGGCTTGCCTTGTTTTCTTTCTAGTGCCCTTTAAATCATGGCTAATTAGAGTTCAGACTCCCTCATGATATCATATTCTCCTCTCAAATGTGAAATTAGAGTCAGTGTGGATTGTTTTAATAAGTGACAGGTTTGAACTTTGAAAAATCTTGGCATTAATATTGATATCAGCATGCATTATTCTGTGCCTTCGTTAAGATATGTTAGAATTAGATTAATTAACTGCAAATACACTGCATTGCTCAAAGCTCTATTTGTAAACCTTCCTTCCTCATCAGGATTGTTCCCGAGCCTTATCTGGCGTTTTAATGGTGCTGACTAACATTGCTTTAATTAGCTGCCTCTGTAAAGTACCAGGCAAACCATCTGCGTGAATCCTTTTAATTAACTGGGTTCAATCTGGGCTTTTCTTTCTGGCATTCACAGCCTGCCAGTGGAAGCAATAGAAAACATACAGGGTAAAGATGTTATAGCATCAATCCCAAAGGAAGTATCTTTGTTTCTGTGGTTGGCATTTATTCTCTAAGGGCTCAGACTTCAATATAGAAGTTGACAGGCCACGCTTACATCTGCCTGCGATTTTAGTAGGATCAAGAAAAGACCATGAGATAGGAATATGGATAGCACTGATTTATCACCCCCATTAGCGTTAGGTAATGGCAGGGGGCTAAGATGTGCAACCTGGGCTTCGTGGGACTTCCTGTGGAGTCACATGTATCACTTGTCCTGTAGGTAGCTTTACAGATTGAACGTGGCTGAAGAAATCTTTCAGGTTTTACAAGCAGGCAACAGAATACGACTGTATCAAAAATGGATTAGCTTCAAAATAATTATTTTTTTAAAAGGAATTGGAGGCTATGGTGGCTATGCTTGAATTCTTATATCCAAACGTTCCTCTCTTCCAAACATGGGCTTCCATCCAGCTTCTGTTGTCTGCCTAGGCTGTTTTTCACTGGCGTACCACACACACAAGGTAAATCCTGCCCTTGATGAAGCCAATAGAAAGGTTTCCTTCAGGATTCAGCCTAGGTGCTTGCTTGAATGCTGCTTTTTAAGATTATGTTTGAGATGGATGCTTGTACTAGGAGGAACTGTTGATCTATACAAACAAGATCTGTATCCATTCAGACCTGTAGTACAGCCTGATACAAAAGTTCATTGCATGTAGGTATAGTTCACATATTCAATGAACTATAGTCCATTTCACAGGGCATGTGAAGAAACAGGATAGCAAAAAGTTTGCCATGAAGGGATGCTAACTTAGTGTGAAGTGCAGCACTAGCGCTTTCCTGATAGCCTGACAAAACAGAGTTAGATATAAATTTGATAAACCACAGATATTTTATGGAAATTGTCTAGTTTAGTGGAATCTACTCCAGTGATGGATTTTCATGGAAACCTGCCTGGGTTCCTGATGGTCTGCCCATGACTTAAGGTTGCCAGGGTTTGAGGGCAGCCATACTGTGTCCACAGACCAGGGCTTCCTGGCTGCTGGAGGAACAGATGCCGTGTTACACCATCTTTTAGCTTTTTCTCTTTACAACTCTGTTCCTTCCTAGATTGTTATAAAAGCTTGATCCTGAGATGCTTTACCCTTACTTGGATATGGAGCAGAAGAGCATCAGTTTTCTGCAACTAATCCCTTGAATAGCTTAGACAAATTCCATGGGCAGTTCCTGGTGTCTGAAACAGTTGTAACTTCTGTAGAAGTATTTATGTGCAGAGAGTGAAAAGCAGAAACTGGCTATGAGCAAACCAGCCTTTTGGGAAATGTGGGGTGACTTACTTGAGGAAGAGCTTTAAGATCCAGGCCTTACTACAGTCAGTTAAGTTTTCAACTTGGATCCTTCTGGACAAAGTCAGGAGATACCAGTACAATTGCTAACAAATAATTTTAGGACACTAACTAACAAACCAGCAAAACCACTACAGAATCAGTACAGTCATGGCATGATAATCAGTAAAGTATTTATGATGTGACATCTGACCTTCAGGACAGGAAAACCAGTTGCTTTTGGGTGGTCTTCACCACTGCGGACAATGAGACCAAGCATCTTGGCTTTCTGGAAGTCATTGTGCTGAGTTTTACTGATCTGCCACCAGCAATAGGTTGAAGTGGTAATCAAGTGTATCCTGACATGGAGATTGTACGAATTAGACACAGAAGGTGCGTCAGCAAAGTTCATGCTGCTGCACCCCTCTCAGCAGGGTCTGTTAGGACCCTGCACAGCACCTCAGTAAGGGTCTGTGGGGCTTTATTGCATCTCTATGAGTTACTTTCTTGTACAATATTCCAGCCATTTTTATTAGTACTTAACACTCTCACTATTGCTTATTTTAGTATCAGAACATCTGGCAAAGATCATTTTTTAAAAAAAATCCTAGAGACTCTTGGCTTGCTGACTTAGAAACTATTTTTAAACTGCAACATTCAGGATCACCTAGTGTCCTTTACTGAAAAAGATCAAGCAGATCTTTAATATCAAGCAGAAATGTTAGGCACTCAGCCTGGCTTAGTTTTTGCAGTTTGTCTGTTTTATTAACCACCCTTATAAAAACAATCAAGTGCTAAACAATATGAAATTAATCATGAGGTCTAATGCCTTAAGAAAATTACCATACTGGGAACTGTTCTGCAGATAGTTACTCTGGTCTTTTGTAAGTAGACAGATGATAGATTATTAATTTGAATCCAGAGAGGATTTTATGAAACATGTTTTCTGAATCAACACAGAGCACAAGCAAGTACAGACCAAGAGACTAAAGATTTGTTTTGGAACGCTATTCACTAAACAAACAATTGAATTCTGCTGTAACTCTGGGACAATTGTTTGCATTGACATCTCTCCTGCACATTCACTTGCATTCCCAGTGAGTTTCTCTCCTTACTGAACACAATCGGGAGAGCCAGTTTAGTTGCAACAGGTACTTCAAAGCTCTCTAGGCTGTATCCTGGTGCAGGAAACTGTCTTTGGACACCAGGTAACTGGTCATCTCACATGCTGCCTCTGCACACAAGTCAGGTTACCCCAAGTTGTAACATAACATCATGTGAGGTCCTATTACTTGCCTTGACATTCCAGATTGGCGCAAGAGTTGCAGGTTAACTGTTTAGAAGCAACAGACAAAAAGCAATTATGAAGGTCAGAATAAAACACAGTTCTTGGAAATGTGTGGACCATGAGCATTTCTAATGCCAAAGGGGAACATGACTAGAGCATGAAAGTACTTCTCCCTGTTTTGCTTATTGCGAATTTTATGAAACCTGAATTTTATGTACACACTGTCCAGCACAAGTGGGCAGCACTTTGGTGACCTGACATCTGCTTTTGGAAAACTGTTTGCTTGGGTAGGAGTTGCACATACCCCTAGGTCTCCTTGTTAGAAAAATATTGTTAATTCTCCTCCTTCACGGCGTCCAGGTATTTTCACTACAAGCAAAATCATTCTCTAGGGTAACTTACACATATGTCAGTAGAGACATACAGGGATGACTCTCAAGTG
Organism: Pterocles gutturalis; assembly: GCF_000699245.1. NCBI lineage: Eukaryota > Metazoa > Chordata > Aves > Pterocliformes > Pteroclidae > Pterocles > Pterocles gutturalis. Next base: position 17,950 of record NW_010100567.1, on the reverse strand, counting down.
TTTTTACTGGTGTGTTTTATAGCAATGTTAAAAGACTCGCACAATGGGCTTCAGGATCCACTGTGAAGGATTAATTCTAGGAGGCCCCAAAACACTAACTGAAGTAGTCCAGAGTAACAGTAATGGGATAATTTATTCATGTGCAGAAAATTACATTTCTGGATAAAAACCTGCAGATGGAGTTGCAATTTACAAAAAATCCAGGCAGCAATGTAGAATAAAATGCTAACTTGCACTGACTGTAATTCATGCTAGGAGCTGGAGGTGTGAAATGCAGGGAGGAGAGAGTTGCAGGTAAGATGTCGGAAGCTTCCTTTATGTGATGCACCTTGTTACCTCTCTAGCTTCCTTCAGCTGCTCTCAGAATGCCGGTTGCAGCTGCTAAAGACCAACCACAATGTAAAAAATGCTGTGTTTTCCTCTACCACTGAAATCTGTTTTGAACATGAAACAGGCTGTCACCCACAGGAGCTGTGCATCTGTCTTAGAATGGAATTCACTTTGTGTTTGTGTGTGGGACAAGACTTCCCAAATTATCTAGCCTGAGCGCTATCATTCATAGCAATATCTCTGTCCTCAGCCAGACACGTGCAGAGTAGGAGCTGTGCCTCCCACTCAACTTTCAGCGCTTATCTGAAAGCGGAGCTGGGACTGGCAGCAGCAGAAACAGTTCTTGTCTTTTTTTTTGCCAAACACCCATAACAATGGGCTGACTCCTGGATTTTTTTTTTCTTTTTTTTTAATTCCTGGTGCTGAATCTTTAAAACATTAAGGGCAACAATATACCCTCAGGCCCCACCTTGCATACGGTGAACAGCATCTTATACACCACAGGATAGATTAGTCCATTTCTCTCAAATGGATCCCAGTGAAGCCAGGGAATGGTTTCTGGAAGGAAGTACTCCTCAGTAAGTAACTCTGGAGACCAGGATTCTTAAGTAAACAAGGTGTAACATTTTAATTTCCATTTCAGGACAGCAATATTGAAAATTAATTCAAAGCACATGAGCTGTGCTTTAGTTCAAAACATCTCCCTTCAGCGGGTAATGCTTCTGCACCTCATGCAGGAGAAATTAAACTAAAAGGAAGGTCCTGAGAAATGAAGTGGTGTGCTTCAGTCTCAACGGTGTATGCTAGTAACCCACTATGTCATTGCTATATGGGGACAGCAACACCAAGTGTTGTAGCAATATCACATTGGATGGCAGCGGTTCGGACTCTCCTTAGCAGTAGTGCATGCTTGCTGCCTACTAACTCACATTATCTATCTTTCTGTGTCACCAAGGACATGTGTACAATACTTGAGAACCTGAAGCTGCTTTGCATCTCCTACTGCCTGCAAGATACAGCCTTCAGTCTGGCACCTGCCTGAAGCCGGCCCAGAGTGAGCAACTGCAATTTACTCTTAACTTTGACAGTACAGCCACTTGGAACATGCTTGAATCCTCTTTCATCCTGATATCCAGGAGAGAAACACAAAGCCAGTAAATCTAATCACTTTGAAATTTGCTTTATGAAGGGACCTGGGCTAAACTCCTCTCTCCAGCTTTAAAATGACATGTGCCTCTTCCTGTGGCTGGAACAGCCTTTTTGACAGCTAGATAAGTGTGTATAGATGTGAGCAGTCATGGAGCTACTCTGATTAACAATATCTGAATGAGTCTTCTTTCACCTAAGGAATCAGAGCCCTGAAAAAGTAGTAATGAGTCCTTTGACCCCTGCTGCCTTGATGTCTATGTTCCAAAGGGTTCAGCCAAAGCTCTTCCCAGTCCTGGAAAAATCTAAGTGCTAGTAACATTCCAAGTAAAAGATAAAGAAGCCTGCCTCCAGGCAGCAATCCTCTCTGTTAGGCTCTTCCCTCTACTACACGTAAGCCAATGGAATATGGTTATTATATATAAGAAACAGCTATTCAGTATGAGACACGTATTTGGAATGGAGGAATAAATACGTGTTGATAATCTGATCCTTACAAATTCAAAACAGAGCAGTGTAAGACTTAAAGAGGTGAGGGAAGCATCCTGCAGAAAGAGATTACACAGCTTGCTAGGAGAGTGACAGTCAGACAGATTTTGATCGCAGTTATTTTGAATAAATCTGGAACAACTCTGTTGATTGAACTAACCCCGATGCTATGTGTTCAAACCAAACTGTATTTTAAAAAATATTCTTTAAAAAAAGATCCTCATGTTTATATGAGAAAAAGACCACATAAATAATGTTCTTCTGTGTTTATGCAGTGCATTTCATACACAAATAGCAGTGCTTTCATATAACACAGAGCACTTGCCTGTTTTCCCACAGTTCCAGTGAAACTAAGATACAGTGACAGAGGTAGGTTTGCTTTGTACCCCGAGATCCAATTAATGCTTATCTTCGAATCCATTTGTACCAGAAGAGACAGTGAAAAGAAAAATATAGCTGTGAATCTGGATTTCCTCATTCTGCCACTGTGGTTCACTTCCCCAAAAGTGCAGGAGATGTTCTGTGATCATATTTTGGCCACCTTAGCATGAGTGTGCTGTGCTGGGGCTACTTGGTGAGAGAGGCCAAATGCAGAGGGGATAAAGAAAATGGAGAGGACAGGAATCTGTATTATAGGCAGCAAGGGACATTGGAGAACACAGGTGTCATGGTAACCTGAGATAACACATGCTCTGCTTTTTCCAGAAATCTACTGAACTTTCCTCAGTATCTGTAGAGGACTCTTGCACACATTTGCCTCAGAAAGGCAGGAAGCCTGCTGGCACCATCGACTCGGTTACTACATAATCCTGACCTGCTCCTGGTGCAGCTTCAGGGCTGGGCAACTAAACCGAGCCCTGAGTACCACCGGCACATGGTGGGACAAACTGCTACTGCAAACTGGCTGTTGCAAGGTCGAAACCACTAGCTGATGAAAGGGTAAATGTCAGAAGGGTAAAACCCAAATATTCTAGAGCTCCTTCATCATTAGAACTAAATCCTGATTCATCATCTCCTGAGAATACAAGAACCTCAGATAGAGAAAACCTATTACCTCTGTCAGTGCAAGGTTATCTTCCAGGGATCACCTAATATTATTTTAAATAACCTCTGTGTCTGGAGGTCCTTAGGGGATTATAGCACAGTGTAAGAGAGCAAATGGATTTCTTTCCTATTAAAAATTCCTTTGCTTAATTTCTTCCCTCTACTTTTGTTTCCACTCTACATGAACATGTCACCTCCAGGTCTGATCTGAAGTCCATTGAACCAGACAGATTTGGAACCTGGCCCAAACACTTACTCTGTGTGGTACAGCGTAAAGGCAGTTTCCTCTTTCATCTTCTGTCTCATATTTCTACCATACTCTTTGCATTTCTAGAGAGGGGACTATATCACAGTCAATAACCGCATCTGTTTTCATAGAAGGCTTAGCCCAAAAACTATCAAAGCAAAGAGAAATCTGTTGATTGACTACATTAGACTGTGGATCAACCCTCAGTCCATCTGCATTTAGCCTTTTCCCTCAGTCATGCATCACAATCCAACTTGTTATAAATCTATAATTTAAAGAAGCATAGATGATGTGTGAAGGTACCTTTAAAAAAACAACAAAAACAGTACAATGATGTTGTTCTTAAAGCAGTGGCTGAGGCTGACAATAAATTTGGATTGAAAAGTTTTGCACTATCCAAAAACTGCAAACACAAGCTCTAAACAAAATCCATATGTGCCTCTTGGAGGTGCAGGTGTCAAAGATATTAAGCCACAAAATGCTTTACATTAAAATAACTTCAAGGACCAGGTTAAGCTCTAAAAACTCCAAAGTAATTCAGAGTTAATCGCAACAGCTAGTCTTTAATATGGTCGGACAGTAGAAAGTGTATGAAACTCATTGCTTGAAGGAACTAGTAGCACCTTATCTAGACAGTATGAACTTTCATAGAGATTCAAGGCAAAGATGTTTAGTTTAAACATTCAAAAGGCTGTTGGTTGTTTTTTAGCTTTCCAGGGCTGAAGTCAAGCTCTTCACATTATTTTAATATATTTTCTGCAGCTTAATTTCCTGTGTTTTCTTTTATAGTGGCATAAAAAATTGCCCAGCAAAACTCTGAAGGAGTCATAAAACACTTTCTAGGTTGCTCCATTTTAATTCCTGCTCTAAGGCTGAGCTATTATCTGAATCTACCAATCACTCTCCTAGCCAACGAAACAAACTGAGTGAAGCTTTGGTGCATTTTGAATCCTCTCTGAAGCATCTTTGAAGCTCTTGGAAGTTATCTTGGAAAAATTCTATCCTGTCCTATCCTATCATGTCAGTCCAAAGAATGGAAATTATAATTCTGTCATCCATGTGGGAAGATACATATTTTTTCAGTGCAGTTTGGATGCTGATTTACAGATATATTGTTTGAATTTTTTATGGTCAAAAAAGCAGAATGGAAACAAGAGATAACCTCAATCTGGCTGTGAAAGCAAACATTCCTTATGAAGCTAGTAACAGAGGCAGATCACAAAACAAACTGAATTATCTGAGCACACGTCAATAGGAAAAAATTAGACATCTCCTGAGAATGCCTATATCCTTTTATTTCCAAATGAAATTTACTTCCAAATAAACAATTTATCTGAACTATCTGACAATTACCTATTGTTGGGACTATATAAAAACCAGATCATCTCGCTAATCTCTGGTGCTGTGTTAACATTCTTAGAGTCTTTCATATGCCAGATATGAATATCCACCTTGTTTGTATATGTGGAGTAACCATAAACAAGCACGGCTCTGTAATTCTATCGTACCTCCACAGAAACCAAAAGCAGACGGGAAGAATTTGAAATGTGCTCTTATCAGTAGAAAATAGTAAGTAGTTCCCCAGTTATTACTATCAGCTGCTGTATATCTTGGCATACCTATTCCACAGTCTCCTGTACAGTGACTGCTGAGAGCTTGGGTCACAAGTTATTTTTAATTTCTTAAAATTAAGTGGAGAGTAAGTTTCACAAGTCATATGTGAAGTCTGGATCCATCTCCAAATTCTCATTAAATACTTAGATGTTTGAACCATGTGTATTGGTTCAGGCACAACTTTTAGAGGGCTCATATGCCCTTTGCCAGGTTACTCATAAAAAATCTTGATCTTGAGTATTGCTATAATAGTCTCTTTTTAGTCTGGAATTCAGGATATCAAGTGTTTCTGACTTTAATTTCAGAGGCGTAGCATCAGTCAACAGTCAACAGTAAGAGATTACTTGAACATCTCTTAATCTTACAATATTTGTATGTTTTTTTCTCTTTCCCACTCAGGCCTCACACCTGCTTAAGGCAATTAAAATTCCTTGTAACTTCAATGAGATCTGGGCTATGAGTTTCTTAGTGATACCAGAAGTGTGGGTGGTAGCAACAAGGACTGTACAGAGAATGGAAGAGTTGGGCACAATATGCCTTCCTCCATCCCACAAATATTTGTGCAATAGTGTGGGTTTTTCTGAATGGAAGGGTGAGAAGACTAGAACTGAGAGCCTGGGAGCTCTGGTGCATGAGCTGGGCAGAACCCAACGCCTCTTCACCAAATGGTTTATTGTATGTGCATTCTGCAGTGGAAAATCATTCCACTAGAGCATTCCAACTACCCAAGTTGAAGATTTTGGTTGTAATTCAGTGCAAGATGCATTGTACTATACACATGCTCCTGTGTTTACATATATGATGTGTATGAGGTCATCAGGGGGTGTACAGACTCAGCATCTTGCAAGGCTGAGTCTTTAAGACTATCTAAACTACAGAGTGCAGTGTGTTGCTTGGACTGGCTCCATTACTGGAAGGAACTGAGAAAAGGTAGCGCTGAGCTCATTGCAGGCACACTTTATCTGCTTCTAATGCAAGTTTTGCAGTGCGGTGAGTTCTGCACTGTCCTAACTAGGCTGCTTCCTGGATCTAGAATAGCTACTTCAAAGATACGGGTATTACTAAGTCATGCTGCAGTCTGCTGTGCAGACAGAGCCTCTTGTATTTTTAGGTGGTGTTCTCAAACCACTAATGTGAGATACCTGATCTGGTCCACCTTTGTATTTAGTCCAGCTATGTATATAGGTGCCACCTGGCATTTTATTATTATTTCAATATCTAAAGAACAATGAAAAGTACATCAGAAAAGTGGTTTGAGTTTGATACAGAAAAATCATAGTACCAAAGGCGCTTAAACTTAAATGTGTTACTAATCATGAACATTCTTGGAAGCCAGTGTGTTTAGTTGGGGCAGCAAGCTTAAAAAATACTAGAGCCAGATGGGCTGATTCATACATCGGCGTGCAGCCTTATCTGCTGAGAAACTGAACCAGCAAGTGGAATATGGAAACCCTTTCTAAACCCTGCGATTGTGCATTTTTGCTTCTGATCTAATCTTCTCCCATCTTAGATTTACATATTCCGGAGTGTACTCAACAATTCTAGATCTTTAACTAGACTCTAAATGCTTTGTTTCACAATTTGTTTCTCAATGTTCCATTTATAAAGGCACTGTGCTGCAGCTAACTGCTTCAAGAACTTGTACATGAAGTTTATTTTCATGACAGGAGGCAGGAGGTCCGAAGTCCACTCTAGCTCAACAGCCGATAGGAATGATGGTGAATTCTTTCCCTGACTCCATAAATCACCTCTCCTCTGACAATGCCTGGAGCATCCTGAGGTGGAATGAAGCATGATTCAAGCTCAGAAGCATGTGATGTCCTTTTGGGTCTCACTAATGTGTAAGAAGAGTCCCAGTGAATGTGAACCTAGTATTTTTGGTTACGTATGTGTGTATAGCATATAAAGAATAAGTTTCAAAAAAAAAAATAACCGTGAATCTGTGGTAGAAGCTGGTAGGATTGAACCACTGGTGAAAAGTAGAAGATGCTTCATAACATATGTCTGACAAGTACTTAAGATTCGTGGTGGCTGGTGCCAGGGAGACAAAATACAAACACTGCATCTCTTTGTGTCAGCAAGTCCAGTGTCACTATGGATGCAGGAGACATTAATTCCAAGGGGAGAGCACTGCCAACTTTTCTCAAAGGAATCCCTTCAACAGCTCCTTCACTTAGGTAGTTATGAAGTTCAGTTTCCAATGAAAGTGGCTGCCTCCTGGCATTACCTCTGCTTCATTAAATAAGGAGGCAGTTATTTGGGCAGTTACACTACAAGGCCTGCAGAAAGGCAGAAGGAAGAGCGACTAGCAGTACTCATTTCTGAAATGCAGATTGAGAAACTGCGGAGAAACGTACATGAGAGAGTATAATGAGCATTTATGAGAGTAATTCGAATGGATGGCTAATGGCCAGAGCTCTGGCACGTTCCATTGAAAAATAACCAGGGAAGGCAGAGAAATGAATTTCCTGCACATCGTGGGATGCTGCACAAAAGACATTGTATGCCAGACACAAAGGAATGGGAAGCTGGCATAAGACGTGCAAGAACGCTTGAGATTCCTACTCAGATCAGACACGAACATTACCACTGCAGAGAGAGCACCAAATATGAGACACATAATCACGGCAGAAAGCAGAATGCAAATAACCCCTGAAATCACAGGAGAGCCCTGGTCCTCTTTTGCCTCACATTGATGCAGATCTATCTGAATTACAGATTCAGTTAGGGAAAAAATAAACCTTACTGGGACTGTCATTTTTAATCAGATGCTGCCCAGTTAGCAATTTAATGGCCCATCATATGTACCAGATAGACTACAGATAGACGCTAGGAACAGTTAAGAGAAGATAACGGATCACAGTTCAGGAAAGGCTCGTTCTGGTAATTTTCTGGATTTAGCAGTTTAAACACACAGCAAAAAATTCTAGCTGAAGACTGTGCATAGCAAGAACTTTATTTGATAAGAAGGACTTGAGAGTTAACAGGGGCCCTTATTCTTCCTTACTACGTCATTGTAGAATGTTTTAAAATCTTGATAGATATCACGACATTTACAGCCTCATGAATGGACAAAAGCCAAACAGTTCACTGCCAAAGAGCACCTGAAGCAAAACCAGTCAAACTAGAGGGCTTTATGTTTCTATACTAAATACAGTATGGAGATATTAAAAAAAAAAAAAATCCTGACCCCAAATGCCAATTACATACTGAGAGTGGGATTTCTATGATTTAACTTAAGCTGTCAAAAAAGTACCCATCTAGCGTAAGCTATTTGCCTGCGCTCCCTCAATAATCAATGGAGACAGGCATCTCCAGGGAAAAATTCTTCTCATTCTGGGTAACGGGATGGATCACCCTCTGGGGACAGCACATTTGCAACAGCTATAAAGGGTATCTCGATGATTCCCTTGCCAGCTGAAGTTTAGATTAGGTGGAAAAACAGACCAGATTTTGGGCACACAGGCACACCAGTCCTTTTGATCTGAAGACAGAAAAGGGGTTCAGGTTCCCAGCATCTTACTGCTTAATCTAACAGTACTAGTTGGTCACTACCTTACAAACCCTTTTTCCCCATATATTAGGCCATCATAGATAAAACACTACCATCAATTCGATACCAAAGTGTTAGATCTAAAGTTGAATGGGATGAACCTCATCCCAGGACACAAGTGTGGCATCGTGGTATCAGACGAGTTATGCGCTAGAAATCCTTCTTCCTTCTTCATCACTGACTAAAAAAGGATTCTAGATACCTAAATCAGATATTGATATACACATCTGACAGACAGTGTATATAATCATCAGGACAGATGAATCCTACCAAAAATCGACAGGTGGGTGCCATTTATTCTCCAGTAAGTGCAATGAATGCACTCCAATCCCAGCTGAACAGCAAACCAGCTTGGGCACTCATGTCCCTCCACCATCGTGTACTGCCTCCTGCTCCCAGGTTTTGGTCAGGGAACAGCTGTTTTCCTCAGACAATGAAACTCTCTGGAAAAAGTCAAATAAAACCCCTTTCTATGATGCTGCATGAATACTCTTTTATAAAAAAGTGGAACTGAGGGGTGCCACTACAACAGACATTTAGGGAAAAGCTCCAGTCAAATCTACCAGCCATGAGGCCATGTCGGGAATGCTGTAACAGCCTCGTGAAAGATCCTGCTTAGTCTCTTTCATACAGTGGCTCTTAATAATGAGCATATAATAAATGTACAGTCTGGGGGAATTTACCATACAGTATCCAATTGGATTTATATAGTCATAAACTGCTACAGCACTGCTTCTATGATTTACAACAGTCTCTACTAATTATGAAGCTATGCCTGGATTTGAGATGTAAAAGGCAAACGTTACCAGCCTGGTTGTACAGTGATACTATACAAATGCACATTTGCCACAGCAATTTTGAACTGCTTGTTAACAGAGAACCATTGCAAATAACCATGTACTTCAGCCTGCTCTTATGAAAAGCACCAAAGGCAGAGACCTAGGAAGTTTGTGGGATGGGGTTTTATTGTGATGGAGTTTAGAGATAAGGGAAGGACTGGGGAGCGGATAGTCCATGAACTGCATCCATGAAACTTCTGCTACCTTCTGCTTGGATTGAAGGGAACTGCATTTGGTAGCTGACCTGATCCCTTCCCAAATCTATACTTCTGATTTCCTAAAAAGAAACCACCAGAGGAAATACTGTAACTTACTGTAGGACAAGCCTCTCATGACCTAAATGGATATAGAAGGATGTTCACTTCACAGAAGTTTTCCAGCACAGACATTTAAGTTTGCTGTTACTCAGCATACTAAATAACTATTTCAGAAAGGACTCTGGGTCCTTAACAGGAATTACCTGGGCATCGTGGGCAGCACAGCTGTGGTACATGCACAGGGGAAGGGCAGTGTAGACTTGGGCATCTTATTCTGCTGCACAGCACATTTCCGTTCTGCAGGTGGAACATAAACAATATTTTAATGAAATGGGCAGTCTTACCAATTTCTGTGTCCTCCATTCTGCATCTAGATCTTTTTAAAACAAATGCCTTTTTACAACGTTCTGATTTCACTCACACCAGGGTAAACCCAGACTACTTTCACTGCCTCTGAATTTATGCTGGAGGTCAGAATGTAGCAGAAATCCATACAAACCTTAAAATCAGAGGAAGTGACTAAAAATGGATTGCAACAATCTTCATTTGTGTTTTTCTTTTGAGCAGATTATGCTTAGTAATTACATTTCCAAAACTAAGACACAGATAATGAATAGTAGGTCTCTGAGATCTCCCCTGCGGAGGGTTGGTTCAAGACCGCAAGAGACAATAGCGTCTGTAATTGTTCCTGAAAACTGTGGAGAGTCTTTTGTTTTCATTTTATGGGTTCCCCAGTAGATAAAAAACACCAGTTGGTTAGTAGCCATTTTTCTAAGAAATATGAGCAGGTCTTGGGAATAGTGTTCATTACTCATGTCATTAACATACTATTCTATCTGACCACATTTAAGTTTGATTTATAATTAAAACACAGGGAATTTTCATTCTCCAGTGTCTGTAACCAGAAAAGACTATCCATTTCAAATTCCCATTTCCCATCTATAATTCATCCTCCTAATTTAGCTCTGAGTTGCTCATGTTTATAGCAAGAAGGATCTTTCAGTATGAACACTGATACTATGCTATGACTGTAGTTTTAGGTGGTGTCAGGAATAAACCCACTTCATTTTCATGTGCCTTCTGGAGCACTGAAATGGTTCCAGTGGAGGTGCAGACTTCCTCAGATAGCATATGCACAGGCTTTTCTAGCCATCTCTTTCAAAAGAATCCATTGACTCCTACATATCTGCAGACCACAGGCTGGAATCACACTGTTAGATCATTACTACCCACAGAATACATTTGTGCATCTGCTTTGGAAAGAAGGCACTAAAAATGGTATCACCATCTGTTTCCAATGATGATTGAAATTAAATATACTGATTTTATAGAGGAGGAGCACATTTGAGGCTGTAGACTCTGCGGGATAGGGACTATCACTGGTCTGCCCAGCTCCTTGCCCAGCAGACCATCGTTGGAGAGCCTGTACAGCGCTACCGTGGCAGAGGGGCTGGCACTGCCGGCTGGCCTGGCTCCATGGCGCTTCCTTGCCCTGCTCCATGGCCTCACTCCCTTTTTAATTACTAGTCCTGTGAAATCTCCTGAGGTAAATGTTTACTTTCTGTGCATGATCAGCTGTGATAAAAATTCTGCAGGTCTGCTTCGCTTCTCAGTGCTGCCTGCAGTACTCCACTGTTTGCAGCAGGACAGAACCATTTTAACTCATCTGGTGCTTGGTAAGGCTGATCTTCAGCTTGGATTCACAGTGATGGCTGGGAGACCAAGCCCTACTGACTAGAGTAGGACTTGAGCTCCTGGAGGCCTCTGAGTCAGGGCCATGGTAGCATTTCTGCATCACATACCCAAAGAGCAACAACACACCTCTCTTCCCAAGCTGCGCTATCAGTGCCAAGCATGGAGAGCATTCATTTCAGCCCCTGAAGTCTGCAGATCTGACTATGAACACAAGCAAAAAGCTGCTGTGTTTTAGAGGGTAAAATAATGAACTGACAAATTGTTGGTGCTCCAATTTACCTGACAGTAACAGTCAACAGTCTCCACGGTGTATTGGAGAGGGGAGGAGGGGTCATAAAAGAAAGGGGGAACAGGGTAGGAACACTGAATTATGTTTAGTTTTATTCTCATTTAAGTATGTAAATTATAACTTGTAAAAATACAATACTACATACACACACAAACAGGAAGGCTTTTTTTTTTTTTTTTTTTTTAAATCCCAGGCTGAATAATTTGGCCTCTGTTTAGTTAGTTCATTTGTTTTGTTTTTTTTCTTAAACATGAGAAGTGTGTGTGTTGGCAGGGACGGACGGACAGACTGTTGTTTAGAGATGAAGCAGAGATGTCGGACTGTTGTCTAGCTGGTATGATTTGCTTAGTGCAGGGATCATATGGATCATGATGTCTGGGGCCAGCAAAGAAATTCTGGTCACGCTGATGATGAAGACTCCCAAGGATTTTTTTGCTTTTCTCAGCAGTGTGAGGGAGTAGGTTGCTGCTTCAGACTCCGTACATCTCCTCTGCCTAACTGATTTACTGCCAGGGAATCACAGGTGGGTTACACTTAGGGCTCTCTTATTTGCTCTCTGTGGCACACTTTAATTTCATTTTTTATGTTGTAATATTTAGTTTAAGGTCTGTGCTTGCCACAGACTTGCCATGGCATGTTTTCTAATGCTTTATCTAGCCTTAATTTCATAAAAATCATAAATTATTAAGAGTTTCCTGATGATCTGGAGCTTTTACTGTAGGTCAGTGTTCTGAGGGCTTTTCTTTTGGCCAGGACAAAGCTCAAATGAATGGCTGGATGCTGCAGTTGTTACCTGGATTCTTCCTTCCAGGCAACAAGAGTAACATCCCAGAGATCCCTCAGCATCCTCCCTGCTGAAATAACCCTAAGTGACATTTTGCACCCTCACAGTACAACAAAGGTAAACCAGAGCAAACAAGGCAGTACCTCTGAGCTGCCTGTAATGATAATTAGCACAAGCAGTTTCCTTCTTCACTAACCTTGTCGCCCTGAACTGTCACTCTGGTCTTCCATGCCCACGTGCAAAGGAAAGAAATCAAATATACTCGTTTGGTGGAGCCTCACAGTGCGTGGGCATGCCTGGATCACAGCAGGGCTGTTCTCGAGAGCAGTATTCCACGCACTTTCCCATCCCTCCACACTGCCTAACAGCTTCCTAAAAATCATTGAGCAATGATTTGTATCCAGATCTCTAGGGTTTCCAGTGAATTTCATCCCCACCCAAGACAGCCTTGCAGCCATTCAGTGTTTTACTACACAGAGACTCTAAGGGAGTTATCAGCTTTGCATATAGATCAGCAAAAGTGAGTGGAAACTTTTTGCTATAATCGGGGACTTTTCTTCCTACTACATTGCCTTTTCTCTTACAGATGTATTCTGCTGCACACATCTGAGAGAAAGCCAAGCTTGTGGGACTACTGTTTGTACATCTCCGCACTAAACTGCAGTAGCAGATCCCTCAGAGCAAATGCTGCACAGGGGCCAAATATTTTACACTTGCAGGGGGGAAAATAGCCAAGAAAATTTTATTCTGTGTTAAATACAGCAAATTCAGGTTCAGCATGATCCTCCATATTGATGGAACTGGAAGGATTGTATTTTGGTAGTGGGGTCCAATTATTGAAGATGTCAAGCCATTGACAGAGCTTCTGGCTAGTTAAGGAGCTGTTTTCTCTACCCCCTGCAAGTATTTTTTGGTAGCATTGACCTTGTCTGTTGAAGTTTTCCCTTTGCTAGGATCACCTGCCTCTGCTTCCTGCAGCGTGATCAGGACCCACTAGTGAAAACAGGTTTGGGCTTTGTCGAACTGTAGATACAACATAAAGGATTCTAGGCAATTAAGCAAGTAGAAGTTGTAGGATCAGTAACTCAGCAGTCCTACCTCCGAGCAAAGACAGTTAACGCAGTAAACGAGGCCATAGGGTTCTAGATAAGGATGCCATCTTTCTCCTACACGATACTTCTTATCTTGAAATACACAGTATGTATCTGAATCTGTAAAACAGGAAAGAATTGAAAGAGCTATGAATGAATTTCCCATTCCATACTTACAATGTGGCTTTAGGTGTGCAGTCTTTTCTGTAAACTGTTTGTGGATGGCACATAAAATTTTGTAAAGAATTACTATTTTTTCTTTCCCTGGAGAATCACACAACAGAAATGCCATTAATTTCATGTGCTGTTGTTTCTATCCTCCCAAACCAAAATAAATGACATGGCTTCTCATCTTTCCAAAACGGCAGCTCCTGAAATAGCTGACCAAATGGTTTTCATACAGAGTGAGTTTATCCTTTCACCTGCAAAAACACAGGCTAAGATCCTGTTAAGGTAACAGAATTAAGGTGCTTGATTGCTTAAACAGGTTTATAGGAAACTAAACTTTTTCACTGCAAAACCAAAGCAATTGGCTCAAGGCAGGAAAATCCCAGGCTGTACAGCAGACAGATTTTGAACAAGCAGAATGCAGAAGGACGATAAATGCACTGTATTTACACTGCATGTTCAGTATCTCCATCTTTCAACAACCTAATAAAAAAGAAGCTTGACCTAGTATTTCAGAACAATTGTTCTGACTTACATATGCATCAGCATTCAAAATATTTTAAGATCTTTCTGTTCATTAAGCACTTCAAATGTTGCAGATGCAGTTTTGCAGATATCTATCTACCTAACAGACATTACTGCCCTGTCTCTCCCTATCACACTATGGTTTCACACTAAAAGCATGGTTCTCATGTGTTTCCATGAGAGAATTCCTTCCTGTTATCTTAATGATGTCCAAATTCAATATAGAGGATACTTCAGAGTATCAAACAAAATGCCTCTCTTCCAAGCGATAAGCAAGGGGCATGTTTGATAATTTCTCACGCTGGTTTCTTTGAAGAGGGATACCTGGATACCTGCACATTGTCTTCTTGTAAGTTCAGCAGAGGTGGACTTTATGGAACTCTCTCTCATATTTTTTTTTTTTTTAATCTACTTCCTTAGAAGCAGAAGCTGCTGATACTGAGGCTGAAAATTTTAACTACTTCTCAAGGGCAAACAATGTCTTTTATAATGTGGCAGCCAAAACCCAGCCTGTGCAGGTGGGGAGAGCATTCCAGAGAGCTAGGAACAAGGCTGGAGCAGTCAATAACTCCTAGACTTCTTTGGGTAGTAATCGCTCCTTGCCATGCTTTCTGAAATGTGTTAACATCTCCCACAGATGACAGGCTTTGTAGAAATATTCCCTTTGTTTTGTTTGTATTCTTTTCAATTCTTCTCATCAAGTTTTTGACAGTGCTTAGACTCTTTTAATTTTCTCAAAGGATGTCTCTAATCCAGTTCATATGAGGTTGTTTTTGGAACACAACAGAACAGTCTTGGACGAACTTTCCACTAGCTGAAAACCTCAGCACAACAGTCTTACACATGGGACAAAATCCAGATAATCTGTCAGATGTTTACACAGGTCACTAAAATGGAATTAAGCACTCTCTTGAATCAGGATTTTTGAAATAAAACAGATTCTAAAATTGATGTGTTATGTTCTTTATGATGCAGGGAAACCTGTACAGCTTCAGGAAAATGTGCCCCAAATGTGGGTGTGACCTGATTCTACTAAATGTAGGATTAGAAGGAGGAAAAATGTTGGAAGGTTTTGAACCCAGTTCCATAGTTTAGAACATTCTTGTTTGAAGATCTTTTCTGAACCACATCTGTCAAGTAGAAGGGAAATGTCAAAGTTGGGTGAATGTGACAGCTTTGTTTGAAGTCTACTTACGTTTTACTTGATCTAGTTTACCTCCATCTATGAAAAGGAGACAGAGCACACCAAAAAAGATAAAATGAAAATCCTCCAGTATCCACTTTCTTCTCATCTTTATCGACAAAAGGAAAAGAAACAGCCTCCAAAGTAGTGAATGTTGAGCTGTTGGGAAGAGAAGATTAAATTAATTAAACTAAAATCCTGTAGGATACTTGAATTCTGACATGACTTCATCCAGCACACAGAAATCCTAACTGCCAGAACCAAAAAATCTGTCTATATCATGAATCTTCATTTCATGGAAACAGCTTTGGCTTCAGATCATTTCATTTTTAGAAGAGGGGCCACATCCCCATTCATGAAAGCTGAAAATTGGATATTACTTCTAATAACATCCTTATTTTATTCTACAGCAGAGAAATCTGGCAAGTAAGCAATGTAAATTCTTAAAGTTCTCTTTCACATGAAACTAGTTTGGGGGATGTTCTTGCAGAGCAGCTCTTCTGGATGTAACAGAGGAAATACAGGTGTCAGCTGTAACGTGTTTGCTTCATCGTAAAATGAACCTTACACCCTGGCTGGTGTAGTGGCCCTGCACGATGGCAATCCCCAGGGTGAAACGCTGCCCATGCTGCAGCCCCTGGGAGTTTTCCTCACTGCATCTCACTGCCTGCCACCACTATGCAATTCACCCCTCCTCCCCTCTCCCAACTACTATTGTTCTAGGATTGTGTATAAGTAATTTTTTTAGAGTTAACCCTTCCGTTGCCTTGATATCTGAAAGCGGAATGGGGGAATGACATATCATCTTCATTCGTACAAATCTTTAATGCTAAAATCTTGCATATGGAGCAAAGCTTCATGAATTCTTCTCGTGTGTCTCATAGTTGCAGCATGTGCCATTCTGTTTATCTTTCTCTGGCTTTTAAAAGGTGAATTATTTTATGATTAAAAAAAACCAAGAGAGAGAATATTTAACTAAAGTAGATTTTTTTTAAAATTTTTGATAACCAACCTAAGATTCTAAATTGAGAAATAAGGTTGATGCTTTACTGTTGATCAGAAATCATCACAAAAGTATTATCTTCCCAGAGTACACTTGTCCATAATTTAAAATGTTGGAAGGAGATGGGTTTGATTTTAAGAGCCCTGATGTGGATTCACAATTAGTTTTACAAAAGTAAAAAAAAAAAATAATTAATTATTGGAAAAATAAGTGCTGCTTTGTAAACTAATTTGATGTCTTCAGATTTCATGTAAATAATAGAACTGTACATGCATATGTTTCAGCTCATAAATAATGCAAGCAGAAATTTTAACACATATATATATTCAAAATTAAGTGGTGGATAACTTGGTGAAATTAACTAAACAGTAAGTTAACAAGCACTTAAAGAGAAAACCTTCCTATTAAGACTGTTGAGATCTAGGATGCTGTAACAAAGGGTGGGTGATCTGATTTTATCAGAGTGTTTTTATTGCCTGTACTGTTTAACAGTTCTCCACATTCCCAAACCACAACCAAAATGGACATCTTCCTTCACTGATCACATCTATGCAACTACTCTGTCTATACTCAGTAAACTCATTCAAAATAATGCAAGTTGCATCTGATAACATTAAAAAAGTTAATGCTATTTTAAAAGCACACTCCCCATGCAGTAACAAAATAAAACTTTCCATTTATTTTGGAAGCCGAGAATAATATTCCAATTTCAGAAGAAAAGTTTAAGTTATTTTTTCCTTTCAACGTGTTCAAATCACATAAGATATTTTTAAGCCAAACAACGTTTTAAAAACTTCTTTAAAATTAAAACCTTGTAATTTAGTCCCAGGACATCATGCATGCATTGAGAACAACAGTAGCACATCGCTGGGACTAGCAGAACTGGGAATGTTTAAATATTTTGGCCTTCTTGGGGATTGCTTAAGCAAACAATATTTATAAATGGAGCACCATTATCCTTTGTGCAGCACTTTACCTGTTAGCTACATCGGTTAGTTCGACTAGAAAGGCTCAGAAATCCATCCGTTTCAAATGTCAGGTCTTCAAAAGGAAGAGTATTTTAAAACTTGGACTGCTTATGCTCAGAAATGCTTCACGGCAATGTGAAATGGAGGAGTTAATAACAGAAATGGGATGGGGACTTTTGATGTCTTTCTTAATTCTCTTTAATTTCTGTATTGTTGTTACTCCAAATATAAACACATACTTTTTACTATTAGCACACTCCCTTTATTTCCCCAAAGGGCAATGTCCTAAAAATATTCCTGAATTTAAATAATCTCAGTTAGGATTAACCTGTTAATTATTGGTATGTTTTCTGTTTAGTAGAAACAATGAAAGTGATCCAGTTCTTACATAAATTACTCACTGAAAAGAAGGCACAGGGTTATCTTTTTAATGCCTCGCCCTCCAAAGTGCCCGGTTTAGTGACTACAAGTGGCAGTGGCCAGCCTCGACACTTTTTACGATTAATTAAAAAAAAAAAAAAAAAAGGCAGGACTGAGACTAGCTGGGAGCCGGTGTGAGCTGAGCGGCGAAGCCTTTGGCCACCACCCCGCGGCGGGGGCCAGCGGAGCCGGGCGGGTGTTCCCCGCCAGCATCTCCCTCCGCTCTCCCCGAGGCGTTTCCTCCTGGAGGTCTCGCTGCAACCCTGCACTTTTCACCGTCGGGGGGTTGATTTTAAGTCGGCGAG
>NW_010100566.1:4618-7669 GCF_000699245.1 Pterocles gutturalis | reverse complement strand
AGCCATCCTCAGCACGGAGCAAGGCAGGGGTCTGCATCATAGCCCAGCCATCCTCAGCACGGGACAGGGCAGGGGTCTGCATCACAGCCCAGCCATCCTCAGCACGGGACAGGGCAGGGTCTGCAGCTGTGTCCTGTGGGGACAGCCCAGCCCTGCTTCCTGTCCCCTTCTCACAGAGCCACTGGGACCCCATTGTGCACCGAAGAAGCACAAGTGGCCCCCAGTTAGCAGCTGTGATTTCAGTGATATTACAGAAAACTGGAATATCGTCACAGAGGTTAAATTCTGCTGCCCAACCATAAGCAAAATTCCCTTTCAAAGCAGACCCCTCTGCCTGAGCATCCCAACACCCATGGAGACGCAGGACAGCACCACAGGACAGACAAATCTCTTCTCAGAGCCCCCAAACACAACCACCAGAAAACTCGAGATGCACCAACACCCCCAGACCCCCCCAAAGCACTGCTGCCCGTACCATGCCGCTCCATCCCCAAACACCCCCTCGCCCTTACAGCCCCCCCAAGGCACAGCACAAAGGATGCCTGACCCCCCCAGCAGCATCAGCTCCCCCTTACCAGCCAGATCCTTTTTCCCCCACCCAGGCCAGCCTCTGACCCCCACAGCTGGGGCAGGTCCTGCAGGGAGGGTCCTGTTCTCCCCCTCCCTGTATTTATAGCCCTCAGGTGCTCCTGGAATGGGGACAGGTGGGGCATTTTCAGGGAAAAGCGGGGCTTTCCCTGTTACTGGTTATAAAACATTCTTAGGGCATGTCCAGATGAGAAGTGTCACTGCAAATCAGCCCTGCTGCTCCAGACCTAGGCAAAGGCAGGGAAGTTTTCATTTCTTCCTTTTGGAGCTGGTTTTTTTCCTTTTTAAAAAAAAAAAATATTTTCCTTTTTTTCTTTTTTTTTCTCCTTTTTTTTGTTTTTTCCCCTCTGTCCTCCTACATCTGGTATAAAAGCAAAAGGAGTAAATAAACATTTTGGAAAGCTCTTACAACCCTCTTCTTACTGGCTTCTGCAGCAGTTGGGATGGAAGGGGGGGCCCAGAGCATGGGGAACCACAACGCTTTGGCCAGCTGGATTTTCAAAACATAAATGAGGCTGGAAATGGAAACTTTGCTTAACCAAGACAGGGATGAAAACTTCGTTTCACGCTTGGCAGCTGGATCTCCATCACCCTTGTGCTCCGGCACTCCCCCCATTTTACCAGGTGCCCCAAAGGCATTTCTGCAGCTCCCCCAGCGCGGGGCGGGGGGATCTCGCATCATCCTCTGAGCAAGTACCTGCTGTCCTTGGGGGGAACTTCACCTTCCAGGTTTATGGGTTTTTAGCAATGTGGGACAGACACAGAGAAGGGAAAAAGGTGCAGAAGCATCCAGGTGGGACCGTGTCCCCTCCGCAGCCCGCCAGCAGAGACAGCAGCTCAGCATCATCTTTATATAATTTTATTCCCAAAGGTTTTATGCAGAAAGTCACAGCAGTGACACGCGCTGAGCCTCTGCGGGAGATTTCTGGGGACATTTCTGAACAATTCCTGACCCCCCAGCAGCACCCCAAAGGCGGGTCCGTGGGCTGATACCAATGATCCCCAAAGATGCTGCAAAGGGGGTTTGAGATCAGATTTCTCTAAGAGCCCACTGCCTGCCACCAGCGAAAGAGCTCCCAAAGCAGCTCCACCAAAGCACCTACAATACAGAGGCAAAGTTTCTCCAGCAGTCCTCGCTCTCAGTGACATGGCACAAGAGCCTCCGCAGAGGTGCAAGTGACACCTGCAGAAAATCCGCTGATGATTTTGCTTAAATCTGCTTTTTTAATGAGGCACTGATGACAAAGGCTATTCCCATGGGGACAGACAGGAGAAGCACATGTCGCATCAGCATGCGATAGGATCCCCATCCTGCCCATGCAGGGAACCCACCCGACTCCAGGGAATGAAACATTTCGGTGGAGACCGTGGTGAGCACACAGAGCGTTGAGCAACCGGTGCTGGAGCGCTGCCCGCCCTCCCCACGCCCCAGCCCGTCCCTTGCGCCCCGACCCGCTTCTCCAGCAGAAACCCCCAATGACGCCGAGTGGACCCACCCCACAGCACAGCACCAGCGGGACGTGGGTGCTGGGTCCCATGTGCCACAGGTGACTGGGGAGCAACTCCATGCAGATCACAGAATCATAGAATGGTTTGGGTTGGAAGGGACCTTAGAGATCATCTCGTTCCAACCCTGGAACAGACCCTGGCAGAGCCACCGCCCCAGCCACCATCCTGCACCCAGCAGCTTCGCCTGGAAGCGCATCGCTCCACTGCAGCTCTTGAAAGCAACAGAAATGACCCAAAATGCTGCCGTGGTGGACATAAGCTTGTGCTTACACTCAGAGATCCCATCCCTGGCACTTTCCCCCTTCCTACCCCAAGCCGCTTGTATTGTCTCGATGTAATGAAGTGCAGACTTCACCTGGACAGACCCACAAGTGGCTCCTCTCGGAGGCAATGAATACAAATACTTGACCTCGCGAGCTGCGGGGCAGCAATTAGCTGAAGCAGGGGGTTTGTGTAACACTTCAAAAGTCTTAATCCCTGCGGTCAGCCCCGGCACCGTATTTGCCAGAACCCATTGAGTAGTCTTAATGAGTCTGCAAAGCAAGCTTTCAATACATTTTGGGTCGCTTCAGATGCTCTAAATGGCATAGTCTATATGGTATTGTGGGGCTTTAGAAAGGTCCGGGCTTTAAAAAAGTATGGGTCCCTTTCACAGGGCAGACAGAAACCATCTTTAGAGCCGGGACCCGGAACGTTTTGCATATCAATACGGCTGGGGCTGAATGCGGTCACTCAGCTGAGAAATAGGATCACTATCGGCGTTTCCAGGCTTTCACAGGCACTTGGGAAACTTTAAAGCCCTTCGTGGAGAATAATTTGGTCGAATGTCGTGGCTGGAAACAAAACCTAAACAAGCCGAGCGCAGTCCATCATGCGGAGCTGCCAGCGAGGCTGACAACAGGCTCCAGCCGCTGCGACATCCAGCCCCCGGCGGGTCCGGGGCATCCCGCCCCC
>NW_010100566.1:2233-4542 GCF_000699245.1 Pterocles gutturalis | reverse complement strand
CCCCGGCGGGTCAGTGACATCCAGCCCCCAGCAGGTTGGTGACATCCAGCCCCCAGCGGGTTGGTGGCATCCAGCACCCAGTGGGTCGGTGGCATCCAGCACCCAGCGGGTCGGTGGCACCAGCACCCAGTGGGTCTGGCCAGGACACTCGCAGTGCCAGGGGGACACAGCCGGGGGGACCCCACACTGGGTGCAGGGGCCAAGTCCCACCCAGCGATGGCCACATCGCTCAGAGGGCTCTGCGATTTTAACCAGCAGAAAACTCATCCTGATTTCACCTCTTCTTACTTTTCTTTTACAATATCCCAGTTTCTTAATACTGGCCCAGGCTCTGGCACCACACTGGTGGCATCTGCATCTGTCCCCAGCGCCGCTCACATACACACAGTCCAACACTGCGATGCTCCGCTCTCCACACAGAAACAGGCAACTGTTTGCATTTAACTCCAACATCACGTTAAGCCCATCACCACACGTGTCACTTGTCCCAGCAGCGACCAGATGAGCCCAGGGGCTGAACTGGGCAAACTTGCTGAACCCCAGCTACAGCCCGGAGCATCGGTACAGAAAATTCACGTTCCCTCCAAGGGGCACAAAGGAGGTGCCAGGGGCTGGGACACGGGAGCGGGGAGAGCTGTGCGGGGTAAAGCACGGTGTGCTGGTATAAAACTGCCCCGGAGCTGGATGAAAGGGGCCAGTACCCAGTGAGCATCCCAGGAAAAGCTGTACCGATGCAGCAGCCAAGGCGGATTTGCAAACAATGAGGGGCCTGAGGGCCCTTGAAAACACCTAATTATCTCATTAAAGAGACAAATACAAGTCACTAATAAGATATTAGAGGTTAAGCGAATGTTTCCCCCATCTTTAATTAAGGGAAAACTAGTTAATTCAGATTAAAGGGATTTCTGCAGTCTCCCATGATAGCCCTCTATAGCTGCAGAGTTGAAAATCTGTTGGGATCACTGAACGGAAAGGTCAGAGTTTGGGGCTGTTGTTTGCTCTGCCTGGGGGACTTGGGGGGATTTCCCCCAAAGGGTGAGCGGTGCCCTGCTTCATCAGCTGGGTTACTCCAAGAACACAAGAAGGTATGTGACACACAGCTCCCTCTCCCTAACCCCGGACCTGGTGTTTGTTCAAAACTACTGCCGTTAATTGTTTTTATTTAACTAGGAAATTCCTGCAGGCTATTTTCCATCTGCAAAACATACCCCACGCGTGGGTTCTGCTGGCCCGACGGCAGCCACTGCCCCTGCTCAGTGCCCGAATTTGCTGTAGCAAAAAACCCACCGTCCGCACGCCCCAGAGCCCAACTGGTTTCCAAAGCTTTTATTGTGGAAGGCAGAACTCATCCCCACGCACACCCACGCACCCACCCACACACTCACACGCTCCCACTCGCCACCGAGACCGGTCACAGTTAATATAGATCAAGATTTATATGGAAGAATATTTAATCTGCTCGGGGAAGGGAGAGGGGTCATCTGTGGTTTTATTTCTTAAATATTTCTCTCTACTCCAGAAGGGTCCGTTTCTTGCCAGAAAAGGTCCGATATAAATTAGAACAAAGGGAGGAGGTTACTGGCGGGGCAGCCAGGAGCATCCCTGGACCACGGCATCCATGGGCATCCCTGGACCACGGCATCCATGGGCATCCCTGGACCACGGCATCCATGGGCATCCCTGGACCACGGCATCCATGAGCATCCCTGGCCCGCGCTCCTGGCTCCGCACGCTGCAGGGCAGATGAGGTCCCAGCACGGCGGTGTGCTCTGCAGGTGGCTCAGTCCCACCCAAAGTCCTGCCCTGTCATCTGATAAAACTTCATGTTGAAGGGTCTGTAAAACTCCCGCAGGCGCTGGACCACCTGCACGTCGATTTTGGGGTGCGGCCGCCCCTTGGATTTGCCCAGGCAGCGGGGTTTGCTGCCGCCCTCCGGCTTCTTCAGGCAGGGAAAGCCCTTGGTCTCGTTAAAATAGAAATGTTTGTCCGTCACCACCCTCTTGAGACCCAGAAAATCCTGGACACGGCCGCACGGACCCAGCCTCCCCCCGCTGACAAAGAGAAATTTGGAGAGGGGGAAGTACTGCAGCCAGTTGTCCAGGTGCTTGGCGTAGATCCCGATCCGCACCGCGCTCCAGCTGGTGTCGATCAGCCCCGTGCTGAGGTTTTTGAAGGCCAGGGCCTGGAAGCTGGGGATGGCAGGGTTTTTGGAGAGGGTCTGCGTGTAGTCCGAGATGGCGCGGGTGACGGGGTTCCTCACCACCACGATCAGCTTCGTGTCCCGGGACATGTTGTAGATGCGCCGCGGA
>NW_010100566.1:1177-1517 GCF_000699245.1 Pterocles gutturalis | reverse complement strand
TTTTTTTTTTTTTTTTTTTAAATAAAAGGCAGAAAACCTCTGAGGGCCCAGGCATTGTGCTGTGTAAAATTCCCTGCCCTGATTGTTCCCTTGTGCACTTTAATGAGGCATTAATTGCCAGAGAAATTAGCCAGGCGTGTCACCGGTGGTGGGCTGTGCAGAGCCGGGGGCTGCAGAATAGCTCCCCCCTGGCACCTGCCCCGCACCCCTCCTGTCCCCCTTCTTCTGGAGGGTGGACATGTCCCCTCCGGCCATCCCGGTGACAAAGGGACTCGGTGACCAAGGGACTCGCTTTGCCCAATGCTGGAGCCAGGACCCGGCTGGGGAGCCAGTCCCGGGG
>NW_010100566.1:0-1138 GCF_000699245.1 Pterocles gutturalis | reverse complement strand
CAGCTCTCCCGGTGGCATCCTGGCCACATCCTGGTCCATCCTCGCTGATGGACCATGCGAGGATGCAGGGATGGAGCTCGCTCTTCTTGAAACAGCCTCATTTCCTCCGTGCTGTCACAAACCGTGGTCCCCGTCCCCCCCATCGTGCGTGGGGTGACATGTATGCTGCTCCTCCCTGTGCAGGTAAATCAGAGGAGTCTCTTGCTGCAAGCCCTGGGCTGGGAATCCATCCTGCCCGGAGCACAGCAGGGTCCTGTACAGCCCCCCTGTCCTTGCACCGGGCCTGTCCCGAGCAGGAGGCTGCTGTCCCACGGCGGGGGGGACACCAGGCTGTCAGAGGTTTGCTTGATACTTTGGGAAAGGACCAAACCACTTCAGTGGTTCTTCAGAAATAAAAACTACACGTCTGGGTGTGCACAGAAATATGTGTAAAGCGTGCACGGAATATGTGTGGCCTTTGCTCCCACCTAGCAAAGCATCCCGGCAGCTGGCAGAGCACTTAGCCCAGCAGGCAAGCGCCGGTTTACAAGGGGAAACTGAGGCACGAAGCAATGACGTGGCTCGCGCAGGAGCTGCTGTGCAGATGCCTCCGTTCATCCAGCCAACAAACACCCGCCCTCCCGACACAAAATCACTCGTACGGGTCAGCAAACACACGGGGATCCGACCCGAGCTGCTCCACACCCCCAGGACGAGCTCCAGGGATTAGGAAATGTCTTGGAAAAAATACTGACACCCAAATATTAACTGTGCCAAGGGATAAAATAAAGCAAAACCATCGTCTCAGCGAGGCATTTCCCTTAACCAAAAGGAGAGAGCTGGGACTGGACAGACTCCTTCCTACAAGGAGCTCCAGAACCCTGCTTGGGGCATCCCTGTGGGGATGCTGGCAGGAGGATGAGGATGGGGATGAGGAGGAAGATGAGGAGGAGGAGGAAGATGAGGAGGAGGATGAGGAGAAGGATGGACCTTCCCACCAGGCTGCAGCCAGGTCCCACAGCAGGGCTGGCTCTCGCAGGGGCACTCTGGGGTGGGACGGGGTGTTCCAGGGTCCCCATCGCGCTGCCCGGAGCGGTGGCACCACTGGCCCGGTGGGGGAGCGGGGTCCCCAGGGCGGGAGGGGACCGGCCACACAGCA
>NW_010100565.1:33667-34239 GCF_000699245.1 Pterocles gutturalis | reverse complement strand
TATTATTTTTTTCAGTATTATTGTAGTTTAATTTATGAGATTGTTCTTAACTCACAATTCTTTTTTCCCTTTACCCCTTTAATTCTCTCTCCCATCCCTGGGATGGGGGGGAGTGGGGAAGAGGAGCGAGCTGCTGTGTTGTGTAAACTGTGAAAATGCACATCATATATCTCAAAACCATGAATTATTCAAGTCAAATATCAATGTCCAGTGATGAACTGGACTGAAATACTGACAGAATGGAACAAGGGAAAAAATTTTCGTTGACTCCAGCGGACCAAGTGTTTCAGACAGTATTTTCTCAAAGCTAGAAGAAGGCAATGAATTAGGGATCCCAGGTTTGCTTCTTGCATTAATAGGCAAAGCAGGCTGCTGTACATAGGAAGCCTAAAGGACTTTTAAGTTTAAGAGGCCACATTATGCAAAGTGACCTTTACTTCCCTTTGGATACTTCTGTTTCCTTTTTTCCTTGCACACCCATGGGGCTGTCATCTTTCACGCCTGTCAAGATGCCAGATTTGCTGGGAAGCAATTCCAGACACTCTGGAGACCAGGCGTGCTGCTCTAGTGGT
>NW_010100565.1:0-33636 GCF_000699245.1 Pterocles gutturalis | reverse complement strand
TGCTGAAGTACCAGGTTATGGACTTGAAATAGGAATTGAACTCAGGTCTCCTACACATGCACAAAGCATGACAATTGAGTAAACACAAGGAGCATGCTTTAAAGGTTAAAAACAAACATGAAAGGAAAGGAGCAACAACTTGAAGTTTCCTTGTAGGAAGGCCCATGTAAATGAAAGTTAATGACTTGTAACAAAAAAGCAAACTGAACATAAACAAAATGTTTAGATTGGCATGAGCAAGAACTCTTAAGATTTCTGGCTCAGAACTTGAGATTTCAATGTTCGTCTGAGTTTAGGATGGGAAACTATATAGTTAATGTGTTTTATGTTGTTATATATCATGCCATTATAATCATTATAGTAATATACAATATATATTAGAAGCTCTCTGTTATATACTAGCCTTTGTGAAAATGTTGCTTCTGTGGAAACAGAGGAATCACTGGGACAAATTCAGAGCAGGGAACTTTCCAACAACATAGCTGTAAATTCATTAAAACATTTTATTTTATTTTGTAATAATCTATTTTAATGTCAGTGAATCTCACAGCTAACCTTGTTTATTAATGGAAGTGATAACATATACATAATATATTTATGCATGGGCTTTAGTAACACCATTTCTGTTCTGTCTCTCTCCTTGATTTGGCCTATGAAGTCATGACAACCATCTTTTTTGTTATCAATTTTGGGGTGATTCTATCACCATCTGGAGGTTGAAAATTAATTAAAACTAAAACCCCAGTTTTCCATTGCAGAGACAGCTGTTAAACAATAGCAGCAGCCAATATGGTGATGATCCCATTTTTGTGAAAACAGCATTAATATTTACATGCCAAATACCAACTACTTTATAGGAGCCTTTTAATAAGAAGAGAACAACACTTAAGTGAGTGAAAAACAATTTCAAAAGGAAAAAACCCCTACTTACTGTTATTCACTTGTGGTTCTGAAGCGTTACTTAAATTGTGAGATTGGGCTGATAGAACCACTTTCTTAAGAAGACCTGGACTGTGTTAATACAGTTTAGTGGTCACATGAAAAACTCTCCAACTATTCAAAACTCCATGGTTTTCTGAGCTAGTTCACTATATAATTTGTTCCAAGTGATGAGATTGCAGCATAAAGCATTAATGAGCTTTGAAACTTAACCCTGTTGACACAGACCTGGCTTTGGCAGTGAGTTTAGTGGGTCCCAACAGAGCATCCTAAAATCTCAAAAACATTCTGTGGAGGATCAAGGCCACAGCTTCTGCCATGTTATTAATTTTGTAGCTTCATTATAATCATGCCACTAATGACTTCTGTTGTACATAAATACTCTATAGCTCTATTTCCTGATTACAGCTTCTGGGTGTCTGGACTTTTGAGTTAAAGATTGCCCAGTTGAAAAAGTGCTAAAAAATATCCCCATCATTAGGAATTTTATGTAGAGCTAGCTGACAGTAGCATCTAAGATTACATGTATGCATCAGTGTCCTCTTTAAAAATGTATTTTCATATTGGTGATGATTTTTAATTTTTTTTTAAATGCTTGGTGTTGGTCTATTGTTCTTTAAAATAGCAGCTGGGGACTCATTTCTCAGGATATCTGCAGCAGATGATGGTAACTTTCCCCGTAGGATTACTAACACTAATGCCAAACAAGGTGGGAGCTACTGAATTTTTATTTACACTGTGCTCCGGGTGTGCATGGAGCTGTGCTGACAAATGAAAATGGGTGTAGGCTTCTGTTTGGTTTTAAATGCCTATGACCTAGCAATCTGATGGAAAAACATCACCAGTTCTCATGTAGTTTATCCTCAAGGAGGAGTTGTGCAGTGCGAAGGGAGAAACTACCTGAAGGTTAGGCTGTCGTATGGCCTGTTGCCTTGTTGTTTTATCCCCAAAGGATTGCAAGGCAATAGGATTGAAAGGTGGTTTGCATTTGGAAAGAAACCTGGAGTTGCTAGGGTCTTTGCCCTCAGCAGGTTTTAATAAAAGAAGCCTATGGGACTGCACTGCATAGGAAGAAATATCCTTCCTTCAAGCACACCCCAAAGAAACATAGTCAAGAGCACGGGCTGTGAGCATTGCTTCTTGGTGCTCATACAGTTTGTGTTCCTAGAATTCACCCTGCCTTCTGAACTGGTGGTGGTTTGTTTGGTTTTTTTAAAAATTTGCATATACGTTCCCATGACTGAATTGCAAACTGAACAAGTTATCTAAAGCGTGTTTGAATATGCCTGTGCTCCGTAACCATTGATGCAAACAGAAATGAGGGCTGAGGCGGGAGGAATCCATAAGAACTTTTTTCATGCAGTCTCTCATCACAAGCTTTCCTTGAGCTCTGAAATGAAACAGTGGGGAGCTTTTCACTACTGCCAGCTGACTCGCTGTATCAAAGTTTGATGATTCTCTGACAAAGCTCCACAGGGTATGTGAAAAAAAAATTTCAGCTCTGCATTCATGTAAGTGCTCCTTTAACCAAAGACCAGTAGCTCCCGGTTCACTCAGCCGGCAATCCGAAGGCAGGTGATCACCCTTATTTAGCAGTACCACTACCCACGTGACCAGAAAATGGTGGAGGATCTGGATTCCTGGTAAACTGCTACAGTAAGAGGGATGCTGAAGTGCAGCAGGAAAGCATCTTCATTATTTTCCCAGTAGAAGGGCCTCTTCAAATCTTTAGAAGGTAAGCAGCTCTTTACTCTGAGAGGCTGATATGCAGAAGGTTTTCAGATTAACAGCTCTATTGTTCCAGTTACTTTAGACCGAAAAAGGAGAAATGTTTATCAGCAGGATGCAAAGCACCCAGGACCTCATTACTGAAAAGCGGGCAGCTGTATTTTAATTCTGTTTCAGCTCTTTATGAGCGAAGCTTACATCAGTTCAATGGGATTTCTTTTGTCTGAGCGAAGGCACGGTATTTGTGATTAGGAGACAAAACTTCACTGCACGGTCATCTAATACGTTAGATTATTTTCAGCTTGTTTGCCTAGTTCTGAGGGTATGGTGGGAAAGAAGGAACAAACGCTGGGCATTGTCAGCGAATAGCTTGCTTTTAAGACTGCTTAATTACTGCCACAGGGATTGTTTGTGATAGCTCTCATTGTAGACTACTTGGCAATGGCATTGTTTTCAGTTTTTTTGCTGTCAAGTGAAGCATATGATTTTTTTTTTTTTTTTGCAAATGTTGCAGTGAACAGAATATGTAATCTTTGAAGCTTAACCTATCAAGGATGCAGCAATAATCTCAGTGGAAAGAGGACTGAAAAATTACTGCAAAAGTTGGTTCGTACAGGCAGTATTTTTGGTTAAATTTAATTACAGGAGCTTGATTCAGCTCCATTCAGTTGTTTGCTTTTCTGTCTGTGATGAAGGAATGAAAATATTCTTCAGTGTTATGTGTGGAAAGCAAACAAATGATAGTGATGTACAGGAGGCACTGAAAATGTATGGAATGTCTAAATGTTAGCTACTTACTGAAAGGATGTATGCAAGCTTGGTAGATGTATTTAGCCAGAGTCATTCCAAGAAGGGGAAGACAGGCAGAGATGTCATTTCTGGACTTATCTTTATTAATACATTTGGGATGCAGAGCTGTGTTGAGAAAAGGAGGGTGCACACAGCTCTAGCAGCATGGTCAGGAGGCACTAAGGCAACAGTGGGGGTCAAGGGGGAAACAACGCATGCCAATCCTTACCCTGCCAAAACACTTGTATTTCAGGGCTTCTGTGTTCCTCTCACTGCTCTCACCCATGCTCCCCATTGGTATCTCTGGTGGGGCAGGAGAGTACTAAGGTCTAAAATAGCCTATTTGTTCCTGTCTTTGGTGAGTATGGCTGGTTTTTGGCTCTGCATAAATCTGGACAATATTATAGAAAATTCATGTAGTTAGAGACAAGTCTAGCTTTCACCTAAATTCACTACTTTACAAACTTAGATCCTGCTACAAGCAGTCAGTTGTGATTTTGTGGCATCTCTGTAGTATTCAGCAGTAACAGGAAAGCAATGTTATTTAACAGCTCATAATATACCTGCTGGAAAAGGCAGAGGAAAAAAAAAGGTCAGTCTTTAAGCCACAGTCCTTTTGTTCAGGCAAAAATGCAGCCCTGAAACTTATCAGGAAATAATGGATAGGTGAGAATATGATTTTGTCAGCATCTGCGAATATTGATAAAGCCATTTTTATCACTGTAGTGTCCTGAGGACAAGAGACACTTTGTATTGGACACTGTACAAATATCCAGAAAAATATTGTGGTACTGCAACAACAAATGAGATCGAGGCAGGGGGCCTATAGGAATGACAGTCCAGTTGCTTGACAGATTTCTTAATTTGTCTAGTAGTTTTTATTTTGGATATTGAAGAAAATGGCTTAACTGTTATGGGGTTTTATAAACTAACTCCTCCAGATATTTCTGGTTTGTTCTTAGCATATCCTGTAGATTGTGGTCTTCTCTATAGCCATTTCAGCTGTGAAAAATAGCAGCAGAACAGACTTCCTTATTTTAGGTTAGCAGATGAAAGTTGTGTCCTAGAAGAACAAGAGCACTCTCCTTAGCAGAAAACACTGTCAGCAAAATCTGAAGAGCTGTCTGATGGACAGCAGCCCAGTAGGATGCACCTTTGCCTGCTTGTCTGAAACAGTAGATCATAGAGATAACCTTGCCCATGTATTTCCCAATCTGTAATGTATGAGGAGTGCCCTGTGGGGATGGAAGACTCCTGTTTTCTCCCCTTGTTTCTGAACATTACTTCTCCAGTCTTGTACTTCCCATCACTCTGGCTCTTTCCCAGCAGTTTTGTTATGTGTGGCATTCTTCTCCCTCCCACACTGAGGCTGGTTTTTATCTTCCTACTGCTTCTGTGGCCCTACCAGCTCAGTGACAGAGTTTTACTTCTGAAGATAACTGGTGGCTTTCTGTGTCTCCTGTCTCCCTTTGCCCATGCCTTTTCACACCTGCCTACAGCAGGGTCTGGCAGTCTTTCCTGCTCTGAACACCTCTTGCCAGTGCAAGCAGAATGCAGAACTGCCTTGCTTGGTGTCAGTTTTACTGCTTCAGTAGAGCTTATGTTTCTGGATTAGGCATCTCCTCTGGCTCATGATAGGGCTTTTCCTGTGTTTTTTCCGAGTTGCAAATCACGCAATATGGAGTGTAATTTTTCAGTTACCATTTTATACCCATTAGGGTATTCTCAGTTTAATCTGCCAGTTAAAAGTCTTGCCTCACATTCTGCATTGTCACGTGCATTCCCCTGCTGTCTATTACATCTCTGACAACTGCAGCTTTAAGAGAGACTGAAGCTTAACATCACCCTCTTTTTAGAGCCTTTTCTTTAGCTCAGTCATAGCCAAGAAAGATAAAAGGTAGCTGTTAGTTATCTGTAGGTTTGCTGCAGTAAGTAATTTATTACTCTAAATTGTAACATTTAGCAGTATAAGTTGTCAAATCATAGTTACATTAACATGGACAATGTGGAAAGGTGGAAATTTGGCTGTACAGTGACACAGAAGTGAGAAGAAAAGAGAAAATTAACAAATTCATAAGATTTAAGGTCTAGAAGGAATAAAAGTCATAAACAGGACCAGAGAAAGTGCATTATGAGGGGAGCAAAAGACAGAAGTCATACAGTATTAAAAAAATGTTGCCATGTATCTTTTCCTGTCTATTAGCAAATGATAAATTGTGCAAAGGCTGAACCTGAAATGGAGAGAGGGCTAGAAAAATGCTAATGCTTTAACGAACAGATCAATAAAAGTGCTACGAATCTGCAGATCTTGATGTTAAGTGAGTCATTATGGTTAGCAGTTCTGAAAATCATCCCTAAACACATTTTATCACATGAGCAAGACAGAATTGACCTGTTGGAAGACGTGTTAAAACATTTGATTCCAGCTAGTATGGTATGGTAATAAGTGTCATTGTCATTGTACATGTCAGCATTCATACACGTAGAGAAAGAAATCCATTGAGCGGTGAAAAATTTGACCGTATTACAGAAAATCGAAGTAGAAAACAGGAAGAAGCCACTGAAGTTGAGAAGTTAGCTCAGTTGCAGAACTAGTGGTTAAAGAGCAGTCCAAGGCATTTTAGCGTGTCTTCATGTGGAAGCAAATGTGCTTAATAAGATGTAGACTGTAATGTGATGGGGTTACATGAGGATAAGGGAAGAGCAACTGATGTCGTCTGCCTGGACTTGTGTGAAGCATTTGACACTGTCCCACATAATATCTGTGTCTCTAAATTGGAGAGAGATGGATTTGATGGAAGGACCACTCAGTGGATAAGGAACTTTAGATGAGATATTAGGAAGACTTTTTTTACTGTGAGGGTGGTGAGGCACTGGAACAGGTTGCCCAGGGAAGCTGTGGATGCCCCATCCCTGGAGGTGTTCAAGGCCAGGCTGGATGAGGCTTTGAGCAGCCTGGGCTAGTGGGAGGTGTCCCTGCTCAGGGGTTTGGAACTTGATGATCTTTGAGGTCCTTTCCAACCCAAACCGTTCTATGATTCTATGATTCAGTAATAGTTAGAGGGGAGCTTTCAAAAATCCTCTTGAGAATCTCAGTAGGGTGTGAAATGTAAAACTTCCTGAGGATTTTCTGCTTCTGATACTGCAACCTCCACCCCATTAACTACTCTCAAAGCATTAGAGTACTTCCTGGAAGTGCAGATGGCTGGACTGGGTATATGCTACTTTTTTCAAGTGCTGTTCATGTGCCAATTTTGAGCTGTAGGTATTCTGATGAATGGTCTTGACAGCACAGTATGTCAGGAAAATGCTCACTGTGAACTACACAGGCTGGAAAGAAAACTGGTTTTAAAGTGAGGAAAACTAAAACTGAGTTTTCTCAGGGAATAATTAATTGCTCAAGGAAAGTCAAAGGTGGGAATCAGGTCCCAAATCTGTGACTAGTCCTGGCATTTTAATAAATTTCTAGAAATAAAGTTTTCAAACAAAATGCATTTTCAGGTTATACTTAAGGATTTTTTACATGTTTGATTTAACTCCTACTTTCTTTACTGGTATTACCTTGTTACAGTGCATTTGTAGTGTTTGTTCAACAGTGGTTGTTGATTAACAGATCATCTAGATGTTATTTGTAGAATATTAACAACATTTATTGAGAGGAGAGAGATCAGATAAGTTTCAACAAGCCCTCTAAATGCTACTACTACTCTGAACATACATAGCTCGTTGCCAGACTTTGTGGTCTTCCAGCATTGATGGAGGAGCACCCATCACACAGGCTCTCCATTTTGTGGTGTTAATTTTGGTAATTTTCCACTGGATCAGTAATGATTAAGCAGTGTTGAGCTAGACATGTAACACAGGAGAGCCCTTGCACTAAGAGTAAGATGACCATATGGTGGTGTGTGAATGCAATGCCAAAGCAGACCAATAGATGTCAAGTGGCATGTTATTTCTAACTTGGCATTTGTTACTCGTTACCTGCTTTTGCACACAAAATATTGAGTTGTGAGAATATTATTAAAATGTTAATACTAGGAGATGCCTATCAGGTTCTACACTCCACTGTAAGAGGTGTAGTTGAAGACTGCTATTTCTTGGGTACAGTCAGATAACACAGCCCTAAAGAATTGTCTCCTGTCCCTGTCCATGCCATGGAGTTGTTATGTGGTGCAGGGCAGGTCACTAGGAGTCAGCAGCACACACGTCCTTCTCCTCTAACCCTGTGCTGGTTTTGGCTGGGATAGAGTTAATTTTATTCGTAGTAGCTTGTATGGGGCTATGTTTTGGATTTGTGCTGGAAACAGTGTTGATAACACAGGGATGCTTTAGTCACTGCTCAGCAGTGCTTACACAGAGTCAAGGCCGTTTCTGCTGCTCACACCACCCCACCAGCAAGTGGGCTGGGGGTGCACAAGAAGCTGGGAGGGGACACAGCCGGGACAGCTGACCCCAGCTGACCAAAGGGATATTCCATACCATGTGGTGTCATGCTCTACATATTAAGCTGGAGGAAGAAGAAGGAAAGGGGGGATGTTCAGAGTGATGGAATTTGTCTTCCCAAGTAATTGTTACCCGTGATGGAGCCCTGCTTTCCTGGAGTTGGGCAAACACCTGCCTCCTCAAGGGAAGTAGTGAATGAGTTCCTTATTTTGCTTTGCTTGTGTGCATGGCTTTTGCTTTAGTTATTAAACTGTCCTTATCTTGACCCATGGATTTTCTCACTTTTGCTCTTCTGATTCTCTCCCCCATCCCACTGGCTGTGTGGTGTTTATTGCTGCCTGGGGTTACACCATGACAGAACCCTGTCTGATTTGTTCTTTTTCTGGATGCCAAAGTGAAGCCACTTGGGTCTGACTACACCAGTCTTTCTGAGTGGCAGCTAGGCATGAGGATCAGTAGTGGCATATAGAAAATATTATAAAATGCTACATATTCAGAAAAAAAGCCAAAAGTGATTAGGCATCACATATCAGGAGCTCACAAATAATGGACACTCACAAAGTTAATCTCTCTGTTTCTCTTCTGTAACAGTGAATAATTCCTTATCTTTAACTTATAAAGCTGGCCTCCAAGGTATGTTAAATAATGTCTGGAAATGTCCAATACTCAGGTGATTAGCAGCTCTGAAAGGCCCCAGAAAGGCCTGATTGTCATGTCTCTAGAGCAGTGTTTGAATGGTGCGTAGTTAATAATGCTTGGGGATGCAAAAGAGCAAGATAAGGTATTAAATAGTTGTTCATTGGGTTGCACTGTCTTTTCTGTAGCATCCTATGACCTGCTGCTGACAAACCTCCAGGAAGAAACTTTTGAGGGCTCTGGAATCTGCTGGCTTGTGTTCCTAAGACCCCATTTCAACAAGACATCTAGGTTTGGGACTTAAATCCAATTTCCCTCATTCTGTACTGAGATGTCTTTTTGTTTCATGTGGCTGGAAGTGACAGATAATTAAAGAAGCCTGGAGCCCTGGATTCTTTCCACCAGCCTTTCTCATCCATAGGCATATGCATAAAGTTGCTGAAATAGCCTAGTGAATCCCATCATCACTCATCTGTTTACTTAGATTTGTCCCTCCATGGCTCCCTGCATCCGTCCTTGGCTTTGCCTCCTTCTCTTGTGCTGTGACACAGAGAGGGAGCTAGCAAGGAGTCAGGACAGAGAGCCTGTGGCTGCCCCGCAGCAGTGAAAGCAGTGGCATGTGCTTAAGAATAGCAGCTTTTATATTTTAACGGTCTTAAACTGATAAGAGCAGACAGGGGAGCCTACTAGTACTAGTAGGTACCTGGAAGAAATTGAGGCTTACAGTGTGGATTTAAGAGGAGGAACAAGAAACAATATGACTAGATAAACAGTTACTAAACACTCAAGTTGATTGGAGACTAAGAAGCGTTTTCATAAAGAATGGTTAAAACATTTATTCAGCAGACCAAAGCAAGAATTTT
This sequence comes from Pterocles gutturalis, assembly GCF_000699245.1. Lineage (NCBI taxonomy): Eukaryota > Metazoa > Chordata > Aves > Pterocliformes > Pteroclidae > Pterocles > Pterocles gutturalis. Next base: position 24,238 of record NW_010100565.1, on the reverse strand, counting down.
AACAGTTTTCAGATAACATACTGAAATGCAAACAATTTACATCTTCTGAATGGAATACAGGATTTTCCTACAAAAAGAATATTACCTCTTACAAACATGCCTAACTTTTTCATCCAGCTTTGTTGCTGAAAATGGAGTAAAAAATAGTAAAAAATCAGCACATGGAAAACATCAAGTGACAGTGTAATCAAAGAAGCTTTAAATCAGAAGAGTGAAGTGTGAAAATCTAGAAAGTTATGACTTGTACTCATTTTTAGCAATGATTTATTCTGTGCTGTTGAGAAAGTAAGTGACATGTTTTTCTGTAAAATGGTAATACCAGCACATGTTTATCTACTGTGCAGAAGTATGACAATGGTTAGCTACCATTTGCACAGATGTTTGATTAATAAAGCGTTTGGCTCAAACAAAGCGCCACAATTTTTTTGGTTTTTGTTTTTTTTTCATTTGCATCCAGAGGTGGGAATAAAAGTCTCGTACTATGCATAAATTCCAGTGCTTGGTCTGTAGATTTTTCCTGAACTAATTTGTGATTAAAAGCTACCAAATAAACAGCAATAGGAACACCGTTAATTTAGTATACTAACATATGGTGGATAAATGCAGCTCTCAGGAGGTTATAAAATGAATCCATTTTTACAAGTCACCTGTATACAGTATGATTATTTTACACAGCTGTGAGTAAAAGTGATGACTTTTTTCTAGTGCCAGGTATCCTGGAGTGGATTCCTTCCAATATGCTCATTTTCTTGGTATGTGGATGTAGCTGAAGCATCATCTCTGACTGATAGTCATTGACTGAGTCCCGCACAGCGTATGTCACTTTGATTTGTTGCGTACTCTGCTACAGTGTAGGGATCATTAATTCTATCAAACCTAAAAAATTCACGCAGTCTTCTCTCTCGTGGAATAAGCAACTGTAGAATTTATTGTCTGTAAGTTTTGTAGCAAAGGACTAATTTCAGGAGGTAATTTTGGGTGTTGTTTTTAGTGGGTGCATTTGCTGATGGGTTTATTCTTATCTTAGTGCACAATCCAGATGGGTTTTTTTGGGACTAATGTTCCTGTATTCTTTCTTTGTTTCCTTCTGTGTATTTTCATCAAACTTCTTGAGACTAAAGCCCATATTTTGTCAGGTTTTACTTTTTGACTTTATATACTAATGCTTTGTTCCCTATAGCATCTCCTTTTGGCTGTAGGCACAGTTGATAATGAAGTATGTCCAACAGTTCTCTTACTTTGCTTGTAGAACAATTCTAGCCATCTTATGTGGATGATAAGTATCAAAAAACAAACACATGCACATTAAATTAGAATTTGTTCTTAGTCCATTAGTATTAAAGGTCTCTGAAATAACACATCTCCGTTATAACATAGTTTATGGAGTTGCATCTATAACCAGAAGAATAATCTTCTATTTAAAACAGAAGACAGGATGGCTATATTCTGTCTTTTCTGAGCACTCCAAGAAAGAGCAATGATTTCAGAAAGTAGGTACTTGCTGTTATTTTAAAATATACTGCTGTAGCAAGGGTCTGCAAACTTCTAATCTAGCTTTTTCTGAACAGAGGTGGAACAGCAACTACAAGCCACAAACTTGGAGCACACATATATAACATATGAAAGAAAGGGCAAGATGTTTTATTTGAATATAAATGCAAAGCAACAAAACAGTTTCTGTTCTAAAAATTGAATAATGTGTCAAGTGCCTAATCATCATAACAGAATGGTTTTTGCTAATCTTTTATATGAAGTGAGGTGAATGTTGGAGTAGCTACAGAGATGAATGAAAGCAAAACATCCCTTTTAAGTTGGCTATCTGGTGAGATATTTTGGCTTTAAATGTGTATACATTTCTCTAGCACAGAATTGTAAAGTGAAGAGGAATATAGCAATTAAGAAAACACTTTGTGTAAAGTCTTCCTTGATGTAAATTCCAGTTCATGTAGTAGTTAAAGATTTGCTTATGGTTCTACTTCAGAGGCTTTTTGTTACTTCAGTGGGTGGAAGAACAGCATTCTTATTTTGTCTGAAAGAGGTTAGACATCCTCCAGGTGGAGCAATCAAAACGCTGTTAGAGGCATCAGTAGTTTCCGTCTGGCAGCGGAAAGGCCAGAAATGGGCTTACGCAAGGTACACAATGTACTGTGTACTCTGGCATTGGCCTGGCAAAACACTTCACCGTCCTTAATCGTAAGGACACTTTTAGATGGAGGTGTGCTGAGAGTCAGTGGACAGGCATTACTGGATAAACACCAAGAGCTTTTTCATACCTTCCAAGGAAAATACTGTACTGTCATGTCCAATCCCTCAGGTTCTTGTTTCTCCTTTCCTGGTGTCTGTGCTTCCGTAAGGGCAGTGTTACAGGGTGGGGACAGGAGGGGTTCAGAGGAAAAGTATTTTGTGCTGCCTATGTTCTGCAGAATAACTTAAGTTCCCTTACCTTGTTTCTTGTACCTAAGATTTCACAGTTCATGCATTCTTCCTCAAAACACCTCAGTTTTTCACTGCAAACCAGTGAGACAATGGGCTGGCTATAAGCAGGACTTTTACTTCATCCAAGACCAAGATGTACCTGTGTAATGTGTGGAATTTGAGAATATGAAAAAAGACAGATGTCTAGTTTCCACTACAGAGTCTCTCATCTCCACTCCTCCCATTTAGTTTCCAAAACAAGCATGTATTAATATGATCTGAGGTGATTTCATCGATGTCATTCGTTTTACTAATCATGCTTTGAAACTTTATAAAACCCTTCAACATCTTGTGAAAATTTAAGTATGAAAGTACTTCTGCATATAGAGGGAACACAATGGAAGAAACATGATTTACTTATCCAGGAAAAGTGTTTGGCAGTTGTGCTGCTTTAGATTAAACTTTTGCATTGGTGAGTACAGAAGCCTGGAAAATGTATACAATTTAAAGCCTGGCTGCTGAGCAAGTTGTGGGTTGCAGTGGAAGGATTCACTTTTGAAAGGTGACAGTCACCATTGGATTAACATTGTTCTCTTTTGCAGGTTTTAGGTGTTCATTCAGAGCTACCCATTGGAGAGATTATTTGTTGTAGAATAAAGAAACTTCTTGATATGTAATGGCTGCAGAGCAGCTTGGGAAACTGGTGATGTATCACATATGACACAAGGGTGAGGCAGCACAGCCCATAGGGATAATGTAATATATCTGTGAATATTCAGAGCTGCTCTTTCCAAAATAGTACAATGCTGCTGTACCCAGAAAAGACAGGAAGGATAACTTTTATTCTGAGAAATACTGATTTGAGAGGGCACTAAGAATTATTTAAAGATTATTAATTTGTTGAGCTGTAAGAATGTCTGAACTAAGAAAGAGCAAGGAAAGTATTTCAGCCTCCAGACTCTCTCTCCTTTCATAAGAATTTGGTATGTCTCTGATCCACCTTTGAGAAACAGAGAGTTTTTAGCTACTTCTGAACGAGTATGTAGACCTGAATTATCAAAGCAAATATGCAGTAACTTGATTCCCAGTGCAGCTGATCCTTAAATGACTGGTCTGTGTACCACATAAAAGAAGTCATTTATGACACAAAAAGCTTATTTGACTTTGACCTCTGTTCTGAGTGAAAGAGCCTGTTTTTTATCAATCCAGTAAATCATACCTGGTTAGAATGGAGCTTTCTAAAGTAACTTAATTTACGTCTTCAACAAGGAGCTTTCATTAAAAGGAAAAAAAAAATGTGTTTTCTTTTTCTAATACTTTTGGGCACATTATCGATGGCAGCAGTTGCACCTGTATGGAAGACAAGGAATTTTGTAAGCCGGAGTTTTGGAAGTATGTGAAGTAGTCTGTGGGAAAGGAAGAGGAGGTAGTTGAAGTGTCTGGAGTCCGTCTTCCATTACTAGGGTTCCTGCTGCGATCTCTTGAGAGTTTGTACACAGACAGAAATTACTCTGCAAGTTGTTGAGCTGCTCAGTATAGCATACTCTCAAAATCCATTAGAAAATGGGAGCTATGTCTTTTGAAAACGAACTTCGTCCATATCTTGCTCATTCTCACACTGATGAGGAGTCTGGAGCCATATGTTGAGGTACAATGTCACAGAAGCCATGCTCTGTGACTGGATTTCTAAACCCACCAGATTTGAAAGATGCCTGTGTTGCCTATGAGTTTATGACTGAAGAAACATTAACTATAGCTTTTAAAAAATATAAACTTTCACTGAACATAGAGTATGTACATCTGGTAGGGAATCTTTAATCTATTTGGGTAAAGCACAAGGGATCTGGAAAAATATTACTAACTCCAGGGGCACACCCTCTTCTCCAAAAAGCCTGTTGACTGTTTATTTGGTAGTAAATGAGAACCTGACACAGTTTAGAGAAAGAGGAAATCTAATCTCAGCTAAAAAATTTCTGAAAGATGATACCATCTTTTATGTGATTTAAAATACAGTACATGACCTTGTATCAGCAATGCTTTTGGTAACTTGGCTTGAACTGATTTTTGGCTGCCTGCCTTGTCCCAGATCTTTCAGGACCGCAGACTTTTTCTTCCCAAATCAAATATCCCGGTATGAACAATATGGATTATTGACATTAAAAACACTGTGCCATCAAAATAAAGTTAGAGATTCTCAAACTAATTCTGTTTCTGTTTACTTGTAATCCCTAAGTGAGGGATACTTTTTGAATATATTGCCTGTAGCAGTAGCTGTATTTCAGTAGAAATTGAGACAAAAGAATATGAAATACATTTATCTTTCAATCCCCTAGAAATGTGCCATTCTTGTAAACACAACTGTAATATAAAATTCTAGTTTAACTCAGCCATAGTGGTCCCACTGAAAGCAGAAAAACATTTGAAATTTATGTCGTTAAAGTGTAAGAGATTCTAGAGAAAGCAGCAATGCCAGCTCCAAGTAGATAAGCATTTTTTTAAAAAAAAAGATGCCACAGGTAGAAAAGCAGTCTTGAGGCAATCCTAGAAATGTAATGACTTGGGATAATTCTGTCCCAGGCATTGCAAAAACTTTAGGCAACTCTCAAAATTCTGAATAAATTACTTGTGGGAAATTGCTTTTTTTCAGATTATAATTATGACTGTTTCTGTAGGGATAGAGTGTACAAAACTCTCTATAAGGAGAAGATGATCTTCATTCTCCTCAAACATTCTTACAGGTTTACTGTAGAGAATACTGTCTCTTTCTAATACAGAAAGTCTGAAGATTCCCTGTCCTCCTGTAGCTTGCTCTTCACACAACTTGAAAGAAAGGCATTTCCTTTCGAATAATTTCCTGCAGTGATTTCTGAAGCTTGTTCAGTAAGGAATTGTCATTTGGAGTGATAAGGCTGTAAGAGATTTTATAAATGAATGTTTTATATGTAAGAATCAACACCCTGTTCTGTCCAGCCAAACTATACACCCTTGAGTACCCATAAGTCATTATCTGGGTACTCCTCATCTGCTTTAATCTAAGAACCTTTCATAGTTTTATATTTGGAAAGGTTAGTAATGCCCCAGATTAAATCTTAATGTGAATTTATAATGGGTTAGAAGTATTCATCCACTCCCCACACTGTTTTCATTTTTCTTACCTTATCCAGCTATTACTGCGCTTCATTAGAATTCAGATTTGTCTCTGCTAAGTTCAGATGAATAAATTAGACTTCATTACACATATTTTACTATGAATTGAACAGACACCAAAAAAAGCCACTCTAATGACTTATCTACATTTTCTAAGTGAATTGTATTTTGTACGGTGTCTGAACACAAATGATGCTGCAGAGCAGAAATAAAGGACAGACAGTTTGTACCATTCATTTTATTCACAAGCAGGGTACTTTGATCAAATTTCTTTACTTTTCTGTTGTATATCCAAAGAGAAAGAATATTTCAAGCCTTTTTTGACAGATATTAAACAAATTCCTGAATTGGCATGTTTTGTAGAAATCATTAAGCAGTTAGTCTCTGTATTTGTGAAAGACTCTACAGTATGTGGGGATAAATCTAGTAAATTTAGCAAGATTAATATACATCTGTTTTTATTGAGAGACAAGGTCTGGACATGAGTTGAGCAGCACAAACATATTTGACCCTAGCTTTATATTGTCTGAATTCTCTATGGCCACATGGGAAAAGTGGGAGTTCACTAGTTTGCCTGTCTGTATTGGGAATTTGTTTGTATGGGGCTTAAGGTAAAGATCTTTTGGAACTTTAAGAACAGTGAAGCCTTTGGCTCACTTACAGGCAGGCCTGTATGTATGCTTTTATATATAATATGTATGAAATTAAAAAGAAATCACAGAACCTGTACTCGCACTGTGATGACTATAAGAGTCTTGTCTGCACACAGTAAAATAAGGAGGGTAGTCCTCATGGGGAAAGCGAGGGCAGGAGAAAACTGCAGGAGCGACGACGAGTCAAGCCCGTTCAGACCCATTGAGCTGAATCATCAGAACAAAGATAGCTGATGCTGTGTCAGGGAAAATTACCTCCTTTGCTCTCATCATTTGTCTGTTAATCAAGGTGTAAAAATTGTCTGTTCTTCAGCTTTTGTGAAAAAAATAAATTATTTTTTAAAAGTAGAGTTTGTAACAGAAATATAGGGGAAAAATTCTATAATTATTCTTATAAAATAAATGAAGCTTTTTGGACTATCCTGGTTTCAGCTGAGGCAGAGTTAACTTTTTTCATAGTAGCTAGTAAGAAGCTATATTTTGCATTTGTGCTGGGGAGAAGGCTGATAACACACTGATGTTTATAGTTGTTGCCAGGACAGTCAAGGACTTTTCAGCTTCTCTGCTGTGCCAGTGTCTGCAGGTGCAGGAGAAGCTGGGAGGAAGCACAGCCCCAATTACTGGCCTAGCGTTTGATCTTAGGTTTAGCACTGAGACCCAAATTGGCCATTACTACATGCCATGTCATGGACATCATGCCCAGTATATAGATGAGGGTCTTCTCTGGAAGTGCTCTCTTGCTCTGGGTTGTTTCCCTCCAGGTCATTCCTCTATCAGGGTAACCTCGGTCTCTTGGACACTCAGGCACTGATCTCCATTCTGGGGTTGCAGCTTCAGGACTCTCCCTGCTCCAAGATCTTTAGCTGGGAATGGGCTGAGCCTTGGTCATGGTGATGAGCAGTATCACTGTGCATCACTCATTTGTGTATTTGTATATATTATTATTATTATCATCATCATTATTATTTCCAATATTATTGTAGTTTAGTTATTTAATTGTTCTTATCTGAGCCCACAAATCTCTCCCTTTGCCCCTTTAATTCTCTCTCCCATCCCTGGAAGATGGGGAGGGAGAAGGGGGAGCAAGTGGCTGTGTTGTGTGAACTGTTACATGGAGTCATACATTTTTAGTGCAAATAGTTTGTGACCTGTCAAGAATGTCCTGAAAATGGAAAATGTTGTTTCCTATCTTCAACTGAACCGTCCTTCCACCAAACATTTTGTAAAATACTTGAATAAAAAACATGAAAACAGTTCAAGTCAATTTGATTTAAACTTTCAAACACCTTCATTATTATTTTCACCACTTAATGCCTTTTACTTATCTTACATAGTTATGTTAAATGTGATTTCTTAGTATCTTCCTAAAAATGGAGTCTAGGTAGTATATTTTGCAAATCTGTGATGTAGTTTTGGTTCTCACTTTTGTGCTTCCTGTACTCTCTTAATGCAAGTCATCAACTGTTTCAGTATTACCAAAAATGACTGATTTGTATCAGAATTCATACAAATAAATGAAATTGATGGATGCATTGGTACAAAAGAATGAAAAAACCCAGTCATGACTTTATTTTTGCTATACCATAACTGTATGTACAGCAGTGAAAATACTGTCATGGAACTCTTAACTATGGCATGCAGTTTGCAAAGAGTAGCTGAAGCTCCCTGCAGTGATGTGTCTGGTTTGACAGATGACAAAAGACCAACTTCATTTGTATAAGATGAGAAGCATTGCTTCTTGCCAGCTTGTTATTATTCAGTGCTATGTCTTGATTGAAGTAAAAGTGGCTATGTGTGACCTGTAGTCTCCAAAGGCTCTATGGACACGTTCATAAATAAGGGTGAGAACTGCACAGTAGAATTACAGCAGCTGTGTTTGTTTCTCACATCAATTTGTAATCAGACTTCTGAACTGGCTATGTTGAGAAATATTTCATGAGCTGCATTGATAAGAAGGTCAGCCTGTGTATCTCTGTAAGATTTCACTTTGTATTTTATCTCTCAGGTTGGTACAAGAGGATGTGGGAATGGACATCCCCTTTGCTGAGGGTATATTAAGCCCCAGTTCTACAGAGATGAGACCTGGTGAGAGAAGCTCTTACTTATTTGCTTAATTATACCTTATTCCCTTGCCATTTAATTATGCAGTGAGAGGGATGTTTCTGTGCTGGTAATGAATCAGTTCAGTGTTAAAAAGCAAAAATGTTAAGTTTCATTTATTAGGTCAATTTTCTTTTTTAGTTGAGAAATAGTAATTACAGCGTGCTATTTTCTCTTGTGCATTGTTGTCATCATTTGTTTAGTCCTTGTGAAGTTTAAGTAGTATCTATTATTCATCTTATATTTGACTACTGTCTAAGTGAACTAAGTTAGAATTAGAATACTTCAGACAGATCAGCTCGAGATGTGCCCCACAATGCAGTGGCAAGGAACAAAGCTGTACCTAAGTTTTGTCTTGTTGAAGACTACTTTTCAGATTAAGAGACTCGGGTTTTTTTTTTTTTTTGTTACTGTATTGAATAAGATATTATATGGTTAAAACTAAAGACATAGCTGCTTTGCAAATCAGCACTATTTGAATAGCAGGCACATAAGAAAACAAGCATTTACAGGGCATTTTCACTCATATGAATTTATTCAGGATTCAGCAATGTCTTGTTTCGTAACTCAAATGATTTGTATATTGCTCTTTGAATTCTTAAACATTGTGGGTCAGAGCATGTCCAAAGCTTGATTTTCGTCTCACGATTCCAAAAAAAGTGAATCTGGATTTTGCATAATTTGAGAGCTCCCAGCTACATCTGCCATTCTTGTAGATGCTTATTTTATTTCTTTAAACATAGTTGTGTTTTATGTTAGGTGGTCTTAAATGGCTTGGAATTACTAAAATTGATCTGTCCCAGCATGTTTGAAGGTGATTCTTAAGTATCTGGGAGATGAATTCTATGTGGAGGAGGTAAAGCTATTTTTTTCTTTCACTTTTTTCAGAACCTCCCAATTCTCTTGATCTTAACGGTTCCCATCCCAGAAGGATAAAGCTCACTGCTCCAAATATCAATCTCTCTTTGGACCAGAGTGAAGGGTCTCTACTTTCTGATGATAATTTGGATACGCCAGATGAAATTGACATCAATGTGGATGACCTTGACACTCCTGATGAAGCAGACTCTTTTGAATACATGGGACAAGGTAATGTCATAAATGCAGAGTTCATCTCTGTCTCTTTCTTTACTGCTTGCATGATCGGTCTCGTATCTGTCAGGGTATGAATGTGGTTAAAGCATTTGAGGGTTAACACTGTGTCCAGGTATTTTTACTGTCTTCTATGTTTTAACCTTTCTTCCCCTGTGTAAGGCACTACATTTCTACCTATGCAGAGTACAGAAAGAAGTAGTACAGCTGTTCAAATAAAATGAGAAGAGCTACTTAGAGAGAATCAAAGTCCTGTCTTTGTCTAGTACCATAGGACTTGCCTGAAAACAGTTGTTCAAGAAGGCGAAAGCAGTTGTTGTCTTTTGTAGAGAACACTATAGCTAACTGCACCTTTGGCCAGCTGTAAGTTACAGTTACATCAGCAGTACTTAGGGAGGTAACCTTATGCAAAATATGTTGGCTGACAGAAGCTGCACCAAGAACTTGCAGAGTGTAAATGAAGTAGTCACAGCATGGTGAGAGAGGACTTTTGTTAGTGAGAGAGTTGTGTTTTTATTCCATGTATGGCGGGAGAGCTGAGACATGGAAGGTGTGTGCATGGCACGATAAAGCTAGTTCAGGTGATGAAACAACAGAGTTCCTCATTCCACCAATTTAAATATGCTTTCTCAGCAGGGCTAATTGTACAGTATAGATACACACTGACGTGTACGATGGATACTTCAATCTTTGTTTGCATATTATGGATTTTCTGTCATGTGGTGTAAAACTGTTTTGCACTGTCTTACTTTACTTACCCTAATGATGTACAAATTAGGGTGGTAACACTCATTCCTTGCTAGTACCTTAAGAACCATGTAAGAATTGTATTCATTAATGTAATTACATAAAGATCATAGGCTATTTGAGGGGAAAATGTGACCATTTTAAAGTCAGCAACAGAAAAAAACTTTAAAAATTGATCTATTTGAATGGAATGTTCCCTGGCATTTAAATTCTTTGTTGCTAGTGAGGCCACTATAATTTCAAAATTGTATGCTCTTTTTGAGCACACAAAAACAGTTGCATTAGTTTAAGTGATATTGCTGAAGAGGCATTACTGTGTACTCAATCATGCATGACCATCTCTAATGTCACTTCTCATTAGAAGGCCTATTTCCTTATGGGTAGATGCAGAGCAGTGAGTTGCTTGATGGGTAGAATATTTTGTAGCAAAGGTTAAAACTAACACACACGTGTGCTCACACACACAGCAGTGTGTCCTTGCAGTTTTAGACTCTTGTGACTACTGTGAGAGCAGAAATCTCTGTCTGCAGTGGAACAGATTTTGCCTTTAAGCCCTCAAGTAAATAAATTCAACTCCAGTGATTTTGTTGGCAGTTTTATTTATGGCAAGCTTTTCTCCCAGCTTTTTTTGTTGCTTTCTAAATGTGATGATTTATTCAACTGCTAAGGTTGGACCAGTTTCCCCAAGCCCCTAAGTGAAGAACTCAAAGTGCCTATGGTTTTGGTGACATGTCTACTCGTGTAGTTTGATTTTTGACATACTTACCCAGGAAAATGTCCTCCACTTAGATGACCCAGAAACATAGAGTAGAAAATGAAAAAAAATCACATTTTATCAAATTAAGCTGGTAATAAAATAAGTAAGCTATATATTACATGAATCTGATAGCTAAGGGTATAGTCATAAGAGCTAGTGCACAATGGTTTATTTGCATGGTAAATAGCCTTTGTTATCTTTGTACTGCTGTCACTCTACTGTTAACCAGTATGTCCTCTACTGTTACCAGTACTCATAATCTCCCACAGATCAATGTTTCTAAACTGTTGTGCCAAACCTAAGTAAATATTGAGAAGAAATAGCTGTTGAGACTGTAGAAATCAGTTACTTTTAGCTTGTCATGCTCAGACTGCTGAAGGTCCATTTGAACCGTAAAAGGTGACTGAGAAAAGCAAGACCATTGTCATGATTCAGGGGTCATGATTCAGGTGTCCACCTCATCACTGGAAAACTGATGCCTTGGTAGTACAAGAAACCTGTGTTTGAAAGAATGATGAAGAAGAATCATCCCAACTGCAATGTGCAAGAAGATAGATGAGAACAGAAATACCGAAATACCCGTCTTAAACTAGCACCTTATTGGTCGATCATCAGTTTCAGAGGGTTTTTTTTCATCACTAATATCTTGCATTTGATCATTTTCTTTCAGAACATGGTCTTGTTTCTGAAAGAAGCTTTTTATGATTATTACATTAGATGACATCAAAATTTAATTTCTAAAAACCGTATGTGCCTATAGCTAAAGGCCTTCCCTTAGATCAGCATAATTTGGAATGCAAAGGAGTATTTATTATTTTCTCTGCAGGTGTTTATTTCCTTTATGAATTTCACACTGGTGCATCTTTCTCTGCAAAATCAACACACCAAGCAGTAAAGCATAGCCAGTTCTTCAAGAGGAGATGATCTAGTACCATTTCTATAAAAAATAATTCATTTGTCCAGTTCAAGCATTGTAAGTTTTATCAGGATCTCTTTTCATGGTTTTTCATCATTTGCAGTTTCACCACCAAAAAAAAATTATCAAACCCCAAATACAACTTCAGCCTTAGTCTGACAGTTACTTAGCCAAGCCCCCTTTTCACTAAAGCTGTTCTGCCAGCTACAGTTCTTACCCTTAGCCATGCTCTTTCCACCCTCTGAGGAACCAGCTCACTAGACAGTTGTCCTAGCAGTTGTCCTGCTAGTTCCATCTACTCTGAAAGTACTGGAGCTGCATAATAGCATCCTGTGGGGACCCTATATCCTTAGAGGAATGGACCACCCAGTGATGACCTGTCCAAGTTTGCATAGCTTGACTGCATGCACATAGTTTCCGTATTGTTTCACATGGTACCTTTACAAGATTACCATCATGCAAAATTAAGATATCCAGGTTTGGAGGGAGTGGGGTTACTTATTTTGTAAGCATGTTCCCAGTGTCATGGAATATGTGATATTTCAAAACTGAATGCTAAGTACATTATTAAACATCCTGAGCAATGTACCCTGAAAAGGTATGAATATGTATGTTGGTTCCACAACATATAATCTACTGAGCAGCAACTGTTAAACAATTTGATGTAGTATACTTGAAAAAAATCACCTTTTGCAGTCTGTTCTTCTCAACCTTAGATCTCCTCAAAGTACCTTTATTTGCATTTCCTAAGGAAAAAAGGCTTATGTGGTCACATTATATGTGTACATGTATATATTTCTTGATCTTCCCTCCCTGTTTCCACTATTAATACAATTTTACTTGAATATGTTTTTAACTCATTGGCTGGTTAGACAGTGAGGTAGGAGGTGAAATACTACTGCTTTCTTGCAAGATTCCAGCAGGCAGGAATTAGGTAAAGAAAAAAATTGATTATAGACTCAGCTTTTGTTGCACATGGGAGAATCTGCCTCAGAGAGGGGAACATTCCATCAGTATAATAATAATAATAATAATAATGATAATTTGTATTAGGGACAGAAAATCTAAGATAGGTTCTACTTAACAACAAATGGGTGCTCAGCCTAATATATATATATTTTTTAAAGTTAAAAGCTTTTTGTGTGTGTTTTGAGGAACTTGATCTTCAGTTGATTTTATTTGTTTACTTCAAATATGTGTAATGCATAAAATGTATAGAATCTTTACTATGAGGATAAATCAATACTATGCATGCAGCACCAAGATAAAGGTGCCTAAGCAAGAATAATAGTACAAAAGAGGGATTTCTTTTTTTCATGGAAAAAAACCAGTTTATTGTAACAATAACTAAAAGAGGAAATTAAGTAACTCCAACTGTGGACAGAATCACTTTTCATGTCACTTTCTCTGTAACTGGCCATTAAGTTTGAAAAACTGGAATGCAGTTAAATTTGTTGTTAAGAGCCATCTCATCAATGTGCAATGGAAATGTAGATTTTGTTAATTACTTCACAGCTTTTCTGAAAGCAAGAGTATCCAGCAGAGAGGCTGTGCTATGAGACTTCATAGTCTCTTGTCAGCCATGCAATTTTTTTGTCATCATTGTATCTGTGGACTACGTGTAGCTGTTCTCTCACGGGTGCTGACATGAACAGGCCACATTGCCTAGCTGCTCTGTAGTTCAATTCTGGGAGTGAACTGATATTTAACTTCAACTGAAAGTACCTAAGGGAAGCCAATACTATGCTTAAGGTATGTGAGGAGTCAACATTATCTCATGACTGAAGCCGAGGAAGATGGACATTCTTCATATTTGCTGGTGCTAGATGCAAAGAGACTGGAAACAAACTGGGAAAAAGCTGAGAAGCTCTAGCTCTGTGGTAATTCCTTTCTAGACAAGAAGTATTCATAGAATCATAGAATCGTAGAATGGTTTGGGTTGGAAAGGACCTTAGAGATCATGGAATTCCAACCCCCCTGCCATGGGCAGGGACACCTCCTACTAGACGAGGTTGCTCAAAGCCTCATCCAGACTGGCCTTGAACACCTCCAGGGATGTATTGATGCATTCACTTTTAGTTCTCTATATTGCTTTTTAGTATAGTTCTCATACCTGGAACAAAAAGATCTTTAAAGACTTACAGTGCAGTACCTCTAGTGAGCAGCTGATCAGTTTTACTAACTGGATGCAAAAATGTAAAAATCTCTTGGTGGTACTCTGCATAGTGATAATTGCTGCTGTTCTTTTTATGTTCATAATGATGAAGAGTTTAAGAAAATGGAAACTTCTCATTTACTGTTAGATGATCAAATTCTGCTCTTATTTATACCAGTGCAGATCCAAGACAGTGCTGTAAAAATCCAGTTGATTTCAGTCATCGATTTCAAATGTATGTAACAGAGAAAATATTTAGAGCTTTTACAGGAAGATGTAAAATACACAATTTTATTTTTCAGAAGAGCAGAATGCTAATAAGGATGCTTCACAGGAGGAGTCTGAATCAATTCCAGAGTACACTGCTGAAGAGGAGCGGGAGGACAACAGGTTATGGAGAACGGTGGTTATTGGAGAACAAGAACAAAGAATTGATATGAAAGTGATTGAACCTTACAAAAAGGTCATTTCACATGGAGGTAGGAAAACTCTGGATACCTTTTTTAGATTGATGTAAAGAATTAATGCTTTATTGAGTATGATTTTAGTTCAGTTATCATACTGGCAAGGGGAGAGAGTTTGTTTTTCAGCCATGGCTGAAATCAACCCAGCTTTCAATTCAGTGTGGCAATGACTAATGGGTATTTTATATACAAAGCAATTTCAAGAGTAACAAATAAACTGACATACATGTGTCTGTAACAATCTGGTTATTTTGGGCTAAAACTGTCTTACAGTAAGAAAAAACCTTTTGTCCTACAGAAAAAAAAATAAAAACTTTATTCTGTGTATTTTGGAAAAAAAAATTTTGCATGAGGAAGAATAGTGCTCTGTGATTTGTTGAATGGTCTATGTGGGTGCACTGAGCTAAACAAGTGGAGTGGCAAAAGTAAAAAAAAAAAAATTTCCCTGAGGCTTCCTTTCATCTGGCTAAGCTCCTGATGTTATTTTTCTGTCATTTATAGTTGTAATCAGATGGCATTTCACCAGCAACTGGTTTATGGTTTTTTTTTTCACATAATTTGGTAATGATTATCAAATAGAGTATCAGAGAAAATATTTAAAGTAGAAAAATGACCTAATGTGCTTGGTATATTGTCTCCTTTGCTCATCTGCTCCCTAACTTCCCCAGGGAATTTCTAGTTCTGGTGTTACTAACACAATTCTATATAAATTAATTCAAATGGTTAAATATTACTACAGATATTGAAGGAAGAAAATGAAACAAAGCTTTTAAAGTGTCTTTTCCGTGGTGTCTCAGGTTTAAATTATGTTTGGATTCTCTATGTTTGAGGGACACTGTTTGCCAGCTGTTAAGTAAGGTATTAAGTAAGGATGAGTTGTTCTATTCCTGCAAAAACGGAGGCAGGTAACTTAGCATCTCACAGGTAAGACTTGTGAGTTTGTATGAGAATACTTCTGTCATGATGTTGCAGATCTGTAACATCATTTAAAGGTAAACCATTGTTTCCAGTATACTTTCAGTGTTGAATCTCTATCTAGTAAAAGTGACATAAATAAATTATACTGAACTATATTTCCTGAGGATGTGGTCCTCAAATTTGCACTTTTACACTAAAATCAGCTAAATGCTAGCCTGCAGATGTCCACAGTGGCCAGTGTGCAGAAGGTTTAGTTGGAATTAATAAAGGCATTTAAACCTCCAGGCATTTTCCCACTATAACACCATCAAAGATTTATGAACGTGATGACACCTCAGACACAGTTTAGCAAACAGACACAGATGGCATAATTTAGGAAACAAACATAAAATATTTTGAGGCCTTGCTAATGGTGTTTATTTATATGGGTTTTTTTATGCTGTAAACTAGTCTAGATACATTTCTGGTGAAAACTGTATGGTTCCCTGCTAGATGCTGATGTATACATTTATACCAGCTTTTATGAAAAATAAATACCAATCCATTTTAGTGAGTGGAGAAGTAGCTCTTAATGCAGCACGGCTTGACTGTGGAACAAGGACTAGTTCCAGTGGTAGACATCTCTGATGGCAACTATGAAGTACATAATAATGTGAAGTTATTGATGGGAGTCTAGGTCATTCCACTCAGTTCTCAGTGTGAAATAGTCAGGATTCAGATTTTACCTGTCTGACATCTTGTTTTTTCAGATCACTTAAAACTAAGATAAAGAACATTACATTTCCTTTACTTTTGAGTGGGTGCTGATCAGTAACTTAGCCATTGTAAAAGAAACAGTGCGAGATGGAGTGATAAGTTTCTGCTCATCACTGGCTAAATTGGAAATTTTGCCTGAAATCTAGCCATAACAAAGCATATTAAGGACTGGATTAAATTCTGTGTTTATGAAGTGACAGACTGAAGATGTGGAAATGAAATAATTTTGATGTGTGGCTCATGGGAAAAGTTTGGACAACTTGAACAGTTTCCACAGTATGTTGGCTAGGCCTATTATGTATTATGTTCTCTTTGGCAATACTTCAGTATCTTTGGAGGTTTTAGAGGGACAGGAGTCTCTCCTTTAGCCTTAAGATTAAGAACAGATTCTGTCTAAAATTAGTTAATTGGAAGTCAGGTTGAACATCTCTTGAGTATTCAATGATCTACTGAACATTTGTCCCTGCCAAATGACAGATAACACCAAGTGCAGATGGTGGCTACAAAATAGGAAAAGGTAGGGTAGACTTGGCAGTCTAGGTGTGAGGTTGCCTTCCACATATGTTGACTGAGAAATTTCTCAGAGATCTGTCTCTTTGCATAGGCTGACTGAGAACTTGGGTAAAAGGCTTTTACTGGCTTCTAGTCAAGAATTAAAAAGCGTGTCTCCCTTGTGTGAACAGCCTTCTCTACAAGCATGGGTAAGAAAAGGAGGCTTAGATTTATCTGTGGGTTTTTCATCTGTGTGCTATTAGGTGGCATCTGCACATAATCATTTGGCTTTACATGAAGTGCAAACTGTGCTGTGTAATTTAGTGGACACACGTGCACAACGTGCTCTCGCTGACAAACTCCTGAGACAGCTGGGCAAATTGCTTTATGGCAGCATCATATAAATTACCCTGATAGACTTTTAAGGATTTTTAAATTTATGTAAGGAAGGAAATTCCCTCCCTATTTGTAAATCTGAGACGGAAAAAAATACTGCTTTATTGCACAATGATTTAGCTGAGGGATGAGCTAGGATGGGATAGGTGACATGAGTACTGTCTCTTTGAAAGTATGTGGGTCTATTGAGAAGATGGAAACATAACAGAGAATAGTGTTAAGTGACAAATCGGGGGAGGTGGATTGTTTCTTTTGGGAACACTGTTATATTCCTTCATGTCAAACTCTTAAAAGGTGAAGGTGCTGAAAACACAACTGGAGTTTCTTCCCCTTCCCTGTGTACATCCTTGCTAGACAATGCAATGCCACTCTTTGGATTTGACCTTGACATCTTCACTGGGATACCAAAGTCAGTCACCCATGCCTATATCTATAGATATGCTGTTCATGTTTACTGGATCCTAACATGAGCTGGAGCTATGACACACTATGCTATGCCACGTGGTTTAAAGTGGTTATATCCACATTGCCCTTTGGCTTGAACTCAAACCCTAATCCTGAGCTCTTCTGCTTGTCTATGTCCTCCAACAGGATGGAGGGCAACACTGCAGTGTGGACTGGAGAAGACAGTGGACATATGCTGGGCTGTTGTACAGTGGCTTCTCTAGCTCTGGAAGCCCAGCTGTAGATAGCTGGCCTTTGGCCTGTAAGAGCCAGTAAGAAAGCTACTGCACAGTGCTGGGAAGACAAGAGATGCTGGGATCATGGAAGGATAGAGTTAAGGCTAAGGACAGAAAGCTTCCTGCGGTGTCCAAATTATTCTTCAGTTGATGAGGTCTAGCCTAGCTAGCATTCTCATCTTGATTGTTTATGTTACCATCATTACCATGTATGTATTATACATAAATTACCATTTATGTATTATGTTATCATGTATGTATTATTAGCTTATCCATCCAATGCATTATATTTAGTCAAATCTACCAAATCAAATTCAGTAAGAAAAAAATCCAACATAATCCTTCAGCAGGTTGCTTTGCCAAGCGTTGATTTGAAGCAGCATGGCTTGAGGCAGGAGCCTTCTGACATGCACATTTTTCTCTCTGAGACTTATCCTTCTTTTCTTCCCCTTTGTAACTGGGGAAGTAGTGATGTTTTCTTGTCCTTTAAGGAACAGCTGAGAGCCCTGAACAAAGAGCACCCCTGTGCGTGTCCTTAGGACTGGGACGGTGTTGAGATTAATCAGGTGTGGTTCTCCTTGGCATGGAAGACTTCATGGGCAAGTGCCTTGAAGCACCCATTTTGTCAAGGATTCTTAATTCTTTGAAGATCTCTACAAAACCATGTAAGAAGTTACTTCCTTGACGTAAACATCTTATTTCAGCTAGCTGAGACTCAGCTTGGGTGTTGAGTGAGAGGGGAGAAAACAAACTAGTTGCTCACTCTTCCCTGATTAGCACACATCGATTTTTTTCCTAGAGAATTTTGCTTTGTTCAGCTGGCTACAATGCAAGAAGTTCTACAAGCACTTGAGTTAGGCTTGGATACTTCTCTCTAGTATCCAAAGAACTCTGTAAAAGTTTTTAAATTGTCTTGTGAAAGTGTTGTATATGTGCTGGTATTATCCTTTAATTTTGTTGGGAATGTGTTCCTATGTCTGAGGGAGTTTTCAGGGTTTCCTTCACAAACAATATCGTCTCTCCCTCATGGTTAGTTTCTCTTAGCCTCTTTTGAAAGGCTTTCAAGTCATTCTCTAAATATATCCAGCTTCTATTTCTGTGTGTCATTAGTGCTATCTACCTGCAACCATTTCTATGGCATCTTTATAAATTGCCTCCTGATTGCACGTGTCTTTTCAACAAAACTTTAAACTGAAATGCAGGAGTATTTTGTATTAATTATTAATAATACAGAAATCTGTAGCATCTGCAAAGGATTGTGGGGAAGATTAACAAGCATTAATCCATCATGGAAAAAAAAAAATTCTTCTGTGTAAAAAGCAACTGTTCTGGACCCCAGAATGGTAGTGCTGCAGCTCTGAGGGTTTACAGCTCTTGTTAGGCAGTGGTGCAGCCAGGAGAATGCCAGTGTTGGACAACTCCAGTGTCCAAAGTAAAAAAGTATTTTATACAAAGCTTGCAGCCAAGGATTTAACCAGTCACTAGGAGCTTCTAAGGTATAATGGGATGCAGTCGTAATTGTAATATCTTGAGGCCATTGGATGTGCACCAGCCGACTGAGTTTGGATTGTGAGACCTTGTGAAACATCATTCAAAAGATGCAAGGTAACAAATGTAGGATATTTTCTTTAGCCCCTTATTCCTCAGTCTAAAGTGAGCATTCAGCACACAATTGCTGTAGAGAGGCAATGAAGCAGGAGTCCAGATAAGATTGTATTTCTTACAAAGTAGAATAAGGTTTTTTGCTGGTCTCTATAAAGAGTTGACTAATAGTTGTGGTGTGTTTTTCAGGAATTCAACATAACTGACTGTCTCACTTCCTTGTCACTTGATGGTAGATCATACATTTTTGGTCTCTTCAGCAGTAGATCTAATCACTCTATTCCAGGACTTTGAGATTTCTTTTTAACTTTATCTTGTTAAGAGCCTGCAACAAAGATTAAAATGCCCTTTCGTTTTTTCCACAGGATACTATGGTGATGGCCTGAATGCTATCATTGTGTTTGCGGCATGCTTCTTGCCAGACAGCAGTCGAACTGATTACAACTATGTCATGGAAAATCTTTTCCTGTGAGTGCTATGTGAGCAATGTGACAGAGTCTTTTGAGTTAGTACTCATAATTATGCAGTAAGAGATAACCTCTCTTTAATTAAGAGGTAATTTTGGTCATTAGAAGGGGAGTGATCTGAATGACAAGGAAAATAGCAGTTTTAGATAAACTGCTCCATGGAGTTTTATTTTGGTATTCTTTACCTACTCACCCTCCCAAATTAATGCATATTTGTTCAGGACGAAATCTGACTGTAGGATCTCCCTAAATGTCAAGGAATGCAGTATCTTCAGCTCCTTGGGCCTAATCATGGCACTGTTTCACTAATGATTTCCAACCCTTGCTGAGAATGGTCAGCAACCATTCTGGTTTTCACTGTTCATTGTTCATTATATATTATCACGATGTATCACTGTGTGATAAATGATTTAGTCCCAAACAGGATTTCAGATAAAATTTTGCAATTTATTAAACAAATAAAAGGCAAGCAAACAGCGCTGGGCACGCAGGGGAGCCTCTGCTCTACCAAGGCGCGCATGGTATGTTTCCTGTTTCCAGTTTTTATCCCTCACGTCTGTACATATTCATGAAGAGGTAGGCCTATGCAAATAAGTTCCAGTAACACTGTATAATTAACCTTACAATAACTTTCCAGACCCTCCCCACAAGCTTTTCACACTTACTTAACACTGTGTAATTAACTTTCCAGTAACTTTCCAGACCCTCCCCACAAGCTCTTCACACTAAACAC
Organism: Pterocles gutturalis; assembly: GCF_000699245.1. Lineage (NCBI taxonomy): Eukaryota > Metazoa > Chordata > Aves > Pterocliformes > Pteroclidae > Pterocles > Pterocles gutturalis. The sequence goes on along the minus strand of NW_010100565.1, from coordinate 3,748 downwards.
TGTGTAATTAACAACTTAAAAACATTAAATTGGCAACAGGACATGAACTATATACATACCATTCCACTACCCACGATTATACAAGGACAATCAGAATAATCAAAGGTCATCCTCACAAAGAGGGTGACGTCCCATTATATATGGCCTCATTGTTTCATATTGACACAAATCATGTGAACATATTTCACAACTGTATATCATATTTTTAATATATGCTGTGGCTGTATTTAGGAGTCACAGGACCATTTTGTGACACTTCTTCTAAAAATACAGGATAAATGACAATTGCTGACACAAAAAGTTCTAAAGTGTTTTTCCTGACTCCAGTTTAGGTTATAAGTGGCAGGGGCCAGTTGGGCAGGACACAAATTTGACCATGTGAACCTAAATTTATCACAGGAAAGTGACTCCTAACTTGGTTTGGCAGCCAAAAATTTTGAAGGCAGCACTCCCTTGAAGTGCTTCCAGATACTTCCACTTACAGATGTTAAAAAAATTCATCATTCCAACATTTTTAATGCTAAAACCCAGTAGTCATTTTTAAAGCCAGTAGAGGCCTGGTATTCACCATTTGCAGCTTACAAGGCATCAAGAGCGTGGACCCAGCCTCCTTAAAACTCCAGACCTTGAATATGCACATGGGGACAGCCAGTGCCTTCAACATTGTGTCTGCATGTGAAAAAGAAGAGTGCTTTAGTTCCAGGTCAGACCAACTGTTAGCATTTGTCTGGTAGAGCCTCTAAGACCCCCATGTAATCTACAGTAACTGATTTACACAATGCCCAGGGATTTAGAGGGAAGGAATTATTACAGTGGTTTTAACTTGACAACTAGGGAACAAAACTGAGATTAACTGTGTCTGATATGAAATGGTTGTTCTTTGACTTCACCTAAGACCGTTGTTCCTAGATAGAGCTGGAGGTAAATGCACTCAGCAGAGAAAGCCTTTGCAAACCTTAAGAGACTTTTCCACATCACTTGACGATATTGACAAAGTCCATTTTATAACTTACTGAGAGCGCATTCAGGTTGGCTGTGAACCTTTAGCTTATTTTAAGCGTTATAGACTCTTGGTTCTCTGTAAGATTACAAGAAAAATTTAAAAGCAGATCACCTCTTTCTTTCATTTGTGGGCCTATTAATTGCATTGAAATAAAGGGAGAGGGGCAGTTTACAAAATATCCAATAATATATATTTAAATATTTGTGAATTCTTTACTATTGACTGTTTGCTTTTTTTAAAGAAACTACATTTTAAGGAATTTAAGGGTCAGATTAGATCATGAGTCATTCCCATATACCTGTGAAAGGGGCCATTATGCTTCAGTGATACAGCTACCTTTTGTAGTAAGCACCCTCAGGTGCTTTTTAAGGTGTGAGTCATGATTTTTCACTGTAGTTTTTACATAGACATGCCTTGCGGATAGATAGAAGGGAGAACAATTTGAACTGTGATTAACAACTCCAAAGTTCAGTGGGAAGTACTGAAACTGAGCAGAGCACCTGCATACATAGTCCCGGACAAGAATTTAAAGCTACGCGTTCATTTGACTGAGTACTGTGCTCTTCTAGGTAGACTGAGTTTGGTCCCAAGAGCACTGTTCTGTCTAAATTATCTTTGCCAAGCTGAGGAATTTAATGAGTGTTTGGAGTGTTATGCTCGCAAAATGAAGTCATGGCATGGAGTGCTGTGTCCTGTCAGAAGGCAGGTTGATGGACAAGCTTTACTAGCCTTGAGATTCAAAGTGTTTGTAGTTGGCAGTCACAGACTCTGTAGCAGCAGCATGAGGATCACAAGTATCTTCTCCTGACCCTTATTACTTTCGCATTGAACAAACATGGCAATAGTGAAGAGAAGTTTCTGAGCAAGTTCCTGGAACTTCACATTGTCCTGCCATGCTCTCCCTTGCAAAATCTCATTATTTGATACCCTTTTAAGAAAAAGCAAAGTCACCTGTGAGATTTGAAAACTCACTATGAAACTGTACCCTTGTAAGGAAACCAGATAGTTCTGAAGATGCAGATAAGATTGTGGTTTTCTAGTTCTACAGGCAGCATGGTGATCAGTGCTAAATATTTGCTTTGGTTTAAAGGAAAATAAAACGCCCTCTTGTCATAAATTGCTTGCTCTACATTGGTTTATTCCTAGTGGACTGATTCAGTGTGGGCTTAAGTAGATAACGTAAAGTGTGTGCTCACTTCTCTACTTTTGTCAGCTATGTAATCAGTACCTTAGAGCTGATGGTAGCTGAAGACTATATGATTGTCTACTTGAATGGAGCAACACCAAGAAGGAGGATGCCTGGACTGGGTTGGATGAAAAAATGTTACCAGATGATTGATCGACGGTGAGTAGTATTTTCGTTTCTGATCCACAGCCATTATTTTAAACACTGTCCATTTCTTTTGCTCCCTTGCATGGCAGTGTTCACTGTATGTGATCTTTCTGTATGTTTTGTGGGTTTTGATTTTTCTAAAAAAAAGTTTATTTTTTACTTAGATTACGGAAGAATTTAAAATCATTTATAATTGTTCATCCATCGTGGTTTATAAGAACAATTCTGGCTGTGACACGACCTTTTATAAGGTATGTAGTGAATACTAGTTATTTTCTTTGTCCCTAAGTATACAGAAGCACCCTAAATCATCAGACATGGCTGTTAAACTTTCACTGAAGAGTACTCATTTTACAGTTTATGTTGGGATTTTGACAGTTGAAGCCGACTGTCCTAAAGTGAGTGGAAAAAGCCCACTGATTTATGTGAGTATCTAGCTGCAGACATCACAGGCATATCATAAAGCTGCATATGTATGCAGAACTGGGAGTTCGGTCACCTAAAACTGTGTTTGTTCCAAGCCCATAAAAAAGGCATGTAGAAAAGGGGTCTACATGTAATGATAATCATCTCACAAAAGAAAAAATAATGCTGACTACAGGACAAGATTAAGCTACAATTCTGAGTTAAAAAAAAATTACGTGCTGGTAATCGGAGAGGACTGCCAGCACCTTGAGCTGTTTGAAAGCATAGGAGTTATGGTTCCAAAAAAGGTTTTATGCCACCAAAAATAATGCCTCAATTAGTAAAAAAGCAAATAAATGTTACAAATGCTGAAAACTTCACAAGTTGCTGAAGAAGATGGGCAAGTATGCAGTTGAAATCCTGATATCAGGGAGGGCAGACTGACAGGTACAAGAAAGAGTTGCTTCAGGCAAGAGCAAATGCATCATCTACAGAAGTCACACAGCAAATAACAAATGTCATGTGAGGCCCCAGGGAGGTCTGCCCCCAGGCTGCAGATGAGGAAACTGGAGGTGTCTGTTGCAGGGTGCTCTGTCCTGACAGAGTGACACTGGGATGAGGAAGCACATGGGTTCTCCCATCACCGCCAAACTGCGACAAGCAGAGTGCGATAATGAAGCTGCTCCTTTCAGAAGTGGTGTCTTTAATACCAAGTAGGAAGTGAAAAAATAGGAGAGTAACAGGGAAACAATACTTGGAATTATCAACAGTAATGATTATTCGCTGAGTTAACGTCTGAGATATTTCTGTTGGCATCCTATTCACTCCCAGAGGAAAGGTAGGCAGAAAAACTTTGAAAAATCAAAACATGCCACACGATTTCAATTCATTAGTCATTTATTCAGAATGACCATGCTGAGCAGCAGTGACTAGGGGTTTTGGATTGCCAAGCAGGAGAAAAAGTTCACTCTAAATAGTTTGGTGTCCTGGGTCCAGCTGGGATAGGG